>NC_092341.1:126344285-126650357 GCF_046630445.1 Rutidosis leptorrhynchoides
ATTATAATTATTATTATTATTATTATGTGTATTATTAATTATTGTTATTATTATGATTATTATTATTATGATTATGCTTATTAATGTTACCATTATTTTTAAGTAATATTAGTATTAGCATCATTTTAAAATATTAGTATTATTAATCTATTTATAGATAATATTATTATTATTACTAAACTTTTCATTTAAAAACTGTTATTATCATTATTATAAGATTTATTATTAAAACTATCATTAATATTATTATTAAGAGAATCATCAATATTATTATCATTATTATTAATACTAGTATTATCATTATTAATATTTTAATCACTATCAATATTATTTTAGTATTGTTATAATTACTAATTTAACAAACAAATGAAATATGTATATATAAAATATTTAATACATATAACATAACAAAATTTATATTTATATATATATATATATATATATATATATATATATATATACAAGATTAATATATATATTAATAATGAAATATAAAAGCTACTATAATAAAAATGATATCACTAATAATAAATTATATATTTGTCAATTACGATTATATGTATTAATGAATCTACAAATGATATAGGTTCGTGAATCCGAGGCCAACCCTACATTGTTCAGTATCGTCGTATGAATATTTTTACTACAAAATATCGTATTGTGACTTCATTTGCTCCCTTTAACTCATTACATTTTTGGGCTGAGAATACATGCAATGTTTTAATAACTGTTTTACAATATTTATATGTGTGAGTTTCATTTGATTCCCTTTTACTCTTTACATTTTTGGGACAGAGAATACATGCGCTGTTTTTACAACTATTTTATTAAATGCCTTTGAAATCTATATTTTTGAACTGAGATGATTTTATAAATGTTTGACGAGATAGACACAAGCAAAACATTCCTCGAATGAATTATTATGCAGGCAGAAGTTCTGTGGATTATTATTGAATTAGTTGGACCTGATAATTGCCACTAATTGTTGTGAATATTTTCCCCTGATTATTATTGCTTGGTAACCTAACAATTAGTAACGGGTATGGCCCTAATTCACGCGAATCCTAAAGGTAGCTACCGGGTTTAACACCCCCACCCAGAATGTTTACTAGACGGAAGAGCTAGTGGGCGTGGTGTTTAGTACTTCAAAGTTTATATATTATACAGACGAGATGTTCTGTTTTGGGGATATTATTGATGCGCATTATATGTTAAGGTCGATTACCATGTTGAGCAATGAAATCAAATTGAATGTTATGTATCGAGAGAATGATTTTTATACACAGGTTATGTGTATTATTTTTGTGCACGAGATATGTGTGCGGTTATTTAAAAATCGCGAGGCAACCTACGGGGGAGAAAAGGATACGAACCTACTCTACTAAGCATTATGAAAAATGGTTTTGTACACGAGATAGGTGTACTGTATTTAAATCTTGTGGTCTATTAAAATGATGAATTTTATTGCTTATAATAAACCTATGAACTCACCAACCTTTCCGCTGTGCATTTGCTCATATTCATGACATATTTCAAAAGTCATTGCATTCGAGTCATTGAGTTCATCAAGATTATTGTTAAGTCAATTATAGTTAGATATATTATGAAATGGTATGCATGCCGTCAACTTTTGATGTAGAGAAAGTTTGTTTAAAAAAAAAAAACAAATGCAATGTTTATAAAATGTATCATATAGAGGTCAAATACCTTGCAATGTAATCATATGTATCAATAATCTTTCAGCTGTGCATTTGCTCATTTAGAGATATTTCTTGGAGTCATTCATGACATATTTCAAAAGACGTTGCATTCGAGTCGTTGAGTTCATCAAGATTATTGTTAAGTCAATTATAGTTGGATATATTATGAAATGGTATGCATGCCGTCAAATTTCGATGTAAAGAAAATTTGTTTTTTTTTTTAAAAACGAATGCAATGTTTATAAAATGTATCATATAGAGGTCAAATACCTCGCAATGTAATCATATGTTATTGTATTCATCCTTATAGATTAGGACGGGTCGTCTCAATTGCTTAGCTCTTCAAAGTCGTATCCTGCAATTAAAGTTGTGAGCCAAAGGCAAATTATCCCTCAAAAGCTAGAGACTTTATGTTTATGTGTTTGGTGTTTAGATATAATAACCCTTAAATTTCCATCCTTGAAATGACTATTTTGCCCTTAAAGTTTTCTGCGTGTAATTAATATTGTAATGTTATTACTATATGAATTATTCAACGTTGACTAAATATTAATTTTTGAATAACACTAAATATTAATTAAAGTTTATATTATTTTTATAATTAACTTTACTTAATATTACAAATTATTGAATAATAATGTGGCAATTTTATAAAATATAAAACTATAAGGTAACTTAATTAATTAAATGATAAGCTTATATAATAATTTAATTAATTTAATAAAACTGAAATTTTAATAATTATTTATTATTTTTTTGGATTATTAAAATAAAAATAAAAGAAATAATAAAAATGTAAAAATAATATAATATTCTAATTTTTTTTAAAGACAAGATTTTATTTAAATTTAACATACAAAAATATAATGATAAATTTCTAGAATCTTCTAATTAAAGAAAAGATTTCTATTAAACTTGTAAAATAATTTTTTTTTTTAAAAGTTGGCCGAATTTTTTTATAAAAGAAATTAATTTTTTATTTTATTTATTTAAATGATAACTTGTTTTCCAAGAATTTTGCAACTATAAATACAACCCTCCCATTCACATTTTTTTTCATAAAAACTTGGAAGAAAACTCTCTCAAAAATCTTTGAAAGCTTTTGTAGTAATTTCTTATTTTTATTTCTTTTTATTTTTAATTCGGTTTTTCTTTTTTTTATTAAACCAAAAACAGTTTTTTTTATTTCGTTTTTATAAATCGAAACTTTAACAAATAAATAATATTATTATGTGATAGTAATCCAATTGAACATATATTTAGGCACAATATCCTTCCAATATGTAAAGCTTTTAGTTGCAATTGTTCTATTTTTATATAATATTCGTTTAAATAAATAAGTGCGAAGACAAAAGAAGAAAACGACGATTTGAAGACGCAAATGACCAAAAAGCTCAAATGAACAAGATATAATTCAAGTGGTTCCATTTATTAATAAGAAACGTCTAAAAATGACAAGAGTACGAGTCGCGGAATGCAAAGTACAAGATATTAAATCGTACGAAAGGTCATTCGAAAATCCGGAACCGGGACATGAACCGAGCATCAACATGCGAGTCAACGGAGCTAAAATTACAAGTCTACTATGCACAAGAATATAATATATATATAATTATATAAAATTATATATATTATATTATATATTAAATAAATCAAGCAGCCCACGTTTAATTGAAGGATGTATGCTGGCCAGCCTGTCCATGCGATCGCATGGAAATAACAAAGGGAACCTATGCGATCGCATGGCTCCCAAACTCAGATCACATCTATAAAAGGCCAGCAAATTGGACGAGTAATATACATCTTTTTCTTTTCCTTCTCTGTAAGAAACGTATATATATATATATATATATATATATATATATATATATATATATATATATATATATATATATATATATTTATAATTTAAAGTTTAATTTTAGTTTAATAATAATTGGGTTATTATAAGAAATGTTTTAAGGTTTTGTAAGTCTGAACTCTGTCCGTGTAACGCTACACGATTAATCACCACTGTAAGCTATGTTCTTCCTTTTTAAATTAATGTCTCGTAGCTAAGTTTTTATTATTCTTATTTGAGCCGAAGTAATCGTGATGTTGAACTAAAATATTAAGATGGGGTTATTGAATTTTGTACCATAATTTGGGTTTGGACAAAAGACCGACACTTGTGGACATTGGACTATGAACTATTAGTAGATGGGGGGTATTGTCTAATCGAATGACAACTCATTAGAATCTGTCGAACCTATCTTCAAATTAGTTAATCTAATAATTATTTAATGATTATGCATGCCCTATTTAGTGGCATTTATACGACATCTTTTACGACCATTTAATTAATTATTCGGGTTGGGTAATTGATTATTCAAACTGATCAAGTGGGTAAATTAATGTTCATATCTTATTAAAACAGGGGTGGATTACATACAAGGATAATTGGTGTAATTGTCAATAAAGTAATAAAACCTTGGATTACACGCAGTCGATAACATGGTGTAATCATTAAACAAAGTATTAAAACCTTGTTACAGTTCGAATTCCTAATTAGTTGGAATATTTGACTTCGGAAATAAGGTTAATTTGACGAGCATTTTATAATTATGACCGATGGACTATTATGGACAAAAACCAGATAGGTATCAAATAAATCCAGGACAAAGGACAATTAACCCAGATAAATATATTAAAATCAAAACGTCAAACATCATGATTACGGAAGTTTAAATAAGCATAATACTTTTATTTCATATTTCATCATACCTTTATTAACTATCATTTTAATTACTGCAATTTACTTTATCTCAATTTAAATTCTATCATTTATATTATCATCATTTATCTTTACGCTTTATTTAAAATCGATAAACCGGTCATTAAATGGTAAAAACCCCTTTTATAATAATATTACTATATATAATTATATATATATATATATATATATATATATATATATATATATATATATATATATATATATATATATATATATATATATATATATATATATATTATATAAATATAGTTGTTAAAAATATAGCGTTAAACTCAGCTAGCTTCCTGTGGAACGAACCGGACTTATTAAAAACTACACTACTTTACGATTAGGTACACTGCCTATAGTGTTGTAGCAAGGTTTAGGTATATCCATTCTATAAATAAATAAATAACTTGTGTAAAATTGTAGCATATTTAATAGTATTTTGCAATAAAAATATAACTATTTCGTATACACCTCGCATAACATCAAGTAATTTTGGCGCCGATGCCGGGGACCCGGCGAAATGCTATATTTTTACGCTATATTTCTTATCTCTAATTTTGTAAAAATATTTTGTATTTATATAAAAAAATATAAAAAATATATAAAAAATATATATTTAAAACAATAAAGAGAAAAAAAATTTATATTTTTAAGATTTTGTTTTTATTTTTAGTTTTTAAAAAATATAAGTTTATTTTAATAAATATTTTTTTTATATATTGTGAAATTTAAATCAGAAAAAAATATAATAAAAACTGGAACTGGGCCGAGCCTGTCGAAGCCCAACTTCTGACCTGGTATCCGATCCCATGCGGTCGCATGGAAATACAACTAGAACCTCATGCGTTCGCATGAGGTGATTTGACAGAAGTGTTTCCTAGTCTGATCAAATTAGGGTTAATATTATTATTATTAATTAATCTAATTAGGGTTTAATTATTTAATATATTTATATCTAGTTTTAATTAAGTTGTAATATTAAGTTTAAGTATTATTATTAAATATATAGAATAATATTTTTATAAAATAATAATATAAGAATAATATTTTTATAAAATTTGTATTTTTATCATTTTAGTTATAATTTATCTTTTTAATCATTTAATTCGTAAGTTGTATATTTATTGTACGTAATTAGTTTTAAACTTAGTTTTTGCCGTAGTTAATTTATATTTCTAGATTTTTAGGCTTTGCCGTAAAATCATTTAAGTGCTTTTTCTTTAGATTAAGATTTAGATGCTTTAGAATTCTGCGACGCCGTTTATAAATTTTAGTACCTTTTAAGTAATTGCCGTTTTTCGTTTAGAATTCCTTTTAAGTTTCGACGCGCTACTTTCTTATTTTTATTTTTCGATTTTTATTTTTCGACGTTTTTCGACGCACTCTTTTTCTTTCTTATTTCTCGACACTCTAGTTTTTAGGACATAGATTTTTATCTTCTTCAAAATTTCGAAAAAAAATTGTTTTAAGTGGTTAAATTGATAGACATCCAAATTTTCTGGTTCGTAGTAATAGTTAGATTTGTTAGTGGCGAGTTGTGGACTTCCGATTTAAAGGGTCCTGGCTACCTGCTGCATCTATTGGCTATTCGAAACGTGAGAAAAATCAGAAAAGTCTATTAATTTGATAACTTATATAATTTTTATTTATAACTAATAAGATATTCAGTGAATGCACCGAGCAAAACGTTCACCACCTTTCATACGTTCACCACCTGTAACCAGATCAAGACATCTAGCTAATATTACTGCCATTGATTTTTCTTTAGAATCATCATCTAGTCGACCAAGTACTCCAATTCAAATTTCTGATAATCCATTTTTTGAACCCAACCTCACAATTGAGAACCCGGAGGATATTCAAGGACAATTCAGAGATCCTGAACCACTAATCATTCCTCCGAAACCAGAAATTACTCATCCAGAGATTGTCGAGGAAGAAACCATTAAATCAGAATCCTCTAGTGATTCAGATTCAACAAATTCAATTATGGAAGTAACAGAACCTCTAAGTATGGAAGACCGAATGAGAGCCACACGCACTGGCAAAGGATACGCCATTATTAAGCCAGACATTAGTGCGTCAGATTATGAAATCAAAGGACAAATCCTACACATGGTAACTAATCAATGCCAATTTATTCGTACGCCAAAAGAAGAGCCAAACGAACATCTTCGAACCTTTAATAGGATCTGTACTCTATTCAAAATAAGAGAAGTTGAGGATGAACAGATCTATCTCATGTTATTTCCCTGGACTTTAAAGGGAAAAGTCAAAGATTGGTTAGAATCGTTACCTGAAGGGGCGATTGATACATGGGATGTCTTAGTTGAAAATTTTCTTAAACAATTCTTTCCGGCATCCAAAGCCGTGAGACTTCAAGGAGAAACTGTTACGTTCACGCAAAAGCCAAATGAAACATTATATGAGGCGTGGACAAGATTCGGAAAGGTGTTGAGAGGATGTCCTCAACATGGTTTAGACACTTATCAAATAGTACAAATATTCTACCAAGGATGCGACATCACTACACGAAAAGACATCGATATAGCAGCTGGTGGTTCCATTATGAAGAAAACCGCAACTGAAGCTCACAAAATCATTGATAACACAGCCTCCCACTCGCATGAGTGGCACCGGGAAAAAGATATTTTTCATTTATCTAATGCAGCTAGAGCCGATTCTAGCCATGACTTTGATTCCGTTTCCGCAAAAATAGATGCTTTCGAGAGACCAATGGAAAAGATGACTAAAGATATTCACGCAATACGAATTAGTTGTGAGCAATGCGGTGGACCACATTTAACGAAAGATTGTCACATTGAACAAACGATGGAACAACGTGAGAATTTTTCCTACATGAACCAAAGGCCGGGAAATAATTATCAAAATAATTATCAACCGCCACGGCCAAACTTCAATTGAAATCAGAACATTCTTTACAATCCAAATGGGCTAAACAATAACTCGTATAATCAACAAGGTCCGAATAACCAACCAACTCAAAATAATACTTTCAATCAACAAAGACCTAGCTTGTATAAACCACCACAACAAACCGAAGAGAAAAAGCCAAATCTGGAAGAAATGATGGCAAAGCTGATGGAATCTCAAACACAATTTATTACATCTCAAACCCAAACAAATGTGAGGTTTGATCAGTCATTAAGAACTCAACAAGCTTCCATTTTCAATCTATAAAAACACGTAGGTACTCTTGCTAGCATGATGAATGAGAGGGAACAAGGAAAGCTACCGAGTGATACTGAAGTAAATCCTCGAAATGAGAATGTTAATATGGTTTCAACGAATTCTGAAAAACCAGCACCAGAAGATGGGAAGGTTTTATATGTGAGTAACAATGAAGAAGTTACAACACCACCACCACCCGAGTATGTAAAGCCATTGGTGGCACCATACAGACCACCCATCCCATTTCCAAGAAAAGGAGTTGAGTATGAGCAAGTAATAAGTAATAAAGTTTATGATATCTCTGGAAAGAAGAAGAAGAATAAGAAAGTACAAGAAACAAAAACCGTAAAGATAAACCCGGTGAAGACAGTTCCACCAAAACTTACACCCAGGGTGGGTGATCCGGGTGAATTTATTGTTCCTTGTCTACTTAGTGATTGTGTCATGTATGATGCACTAGCAGATTTAGGTGCAAGTGTGAGTGTTATGCCCCTTTCATTATATAAAAGATTAGGAATAGGTGAGTTAACTCTAATGGAAATGAGTGCTCGACTCTTTGATCAAACCATTAAGCACCCAGTTGGAATTGCTGACAATCTACCCATTCAAGTGGGTAATTTAACCTTTTTAGTCGAATTTATTGTCATTGACATAGAAGATGACCCAAACATTCCTCAAATTTTAGGTCAACCATTCTTAGCGTCCACCGGGGCGTTATTTGATGTAAGAAAAGGTAGAATGACACTTAGTGATGGTGACAAATCAGTCACCTTTGTGATTCGAAAGTCTAAATCTCCACCAACTAAAACCGTTGAACCAACAAAAACGATTGGTAAGAACCATATTGTTTTACCAACTCCAACGGTAGTGCTTAACAATAATAAAAGGCCTAAGTGTGGGGAATATGAAGTAACACCTAATGATGACCTGATAACAAAGAACCCCATTGTTGATACGAAATTAAATGACCCCGTTATTAATAGTTCAATGAAGAAACTTATTAAACGGATTCGTGATGCTAGAACCAAGGGGAACTTTAAGTTATGTAACCGGTTAGTATCCAATCTATCGCCTAAAGAAAAGGCGAAACTAGTAGAATTTGTGGATATTACACAGGAATCCGACCAATGGCTTAAAGCAAAAGTCACAGATATGCAAGTTGATTATGGTCCAAAAGAAATTGACAATGAAGTTAATCACAATTTCGACACCACAACTACCTAAGTGTGGGGAGATTCAAATGTTCTAATAAATAATGTTGTCTAGAGTTAGTTGTTCTGTTCTCGTGTAGTTCCGAGAATGAAATTCGATTGGTCTTTTCCACTAGCAGACACTAAAGAACTAGTTTTCTTCCCCCCATTCTGAATTTTTGTTTTGTAGGTTTTGTATTAAATTAATACGCTTTTTAAATTTAAGTTTTGTGTGAATTTAAAAACAAAATTTACGTTATTTCATTAAGTTTAAAAAATGATTTCTAAAATTTCTCGTAAGTTAAAGACTAGATCATAGAATCGAAATTGCTTTACCCGAGGGCGGGGCGAAAAATTTTGTTATCATTATTTTTAATTTTATTGATCTAAAGTATACCAAAAAAATTAAAAAAACCCAAAAATCTTTGCTTTTAAAAGAATCGCTTTAAAACGACAAATTTTAAATTTTGTCGAGGGACGGACTAGGTAAACATACCGAAACTACCTAAAGTAAAAGGAAACAAAATTTTAAAAAATTATTCATTTAAATTGTTTTAATAAATAAAGGTTTTATAAAATATATGTATATATATATATATATATATATATATATATATATATATATATATATATATATATATATATATATATATATATATATATATATATATATATATATATATATATATGTTTGTAGTTTATCTTATGTACAAAACACTGTAAAACATCGCACTTTCAAAGACTGACATTAAAGTTTAGCAAAAGCTGCTAATTTTGACGACAAGACGAAAAACATCAAATGTGATATAAAATAATATGTTTGCAAACTCGGTATTTTTAATCACTTTTCTACACTAATCACCCTCATGAATTTATAATTATAGTCTGATTTCATACAAATGAGGGCATTGCATGATCTCAAGTGTAGGGAAGGGTTATAAATTCTCTCGGGTTTACACTTAGTTTAATTGCCAAATTTTGTGAAAATTTGAAAAAATTTCAACTAAATGAATTCAAAATCATGTTTATACATATTTATGAACGATAAAACTAGGTGTTAATGCCGAAATTATTGTTACCTCGGAGAGAACATAAATGGAGAAACAACTCAAAACGTTAGAATTCATTTAAAATGGAATAGAGGAGAACAAAAAGGCAGAGAAAAAAAATAAATAAAAGCTAAGTGTGGGAAGAATTTACCAAGTTATTTAAAACACATATCACATATGTTTGTACAAGATTATTACAGGTACTTTTGTTTTGGACAATTCTAATCAGTTTTACCTAATTTACTGTAATATATTTGAAAGAAAGATGGATCTGCACGATGAATCAATTCCATCATTAAAAGGAAGTAAAGTCTTCTGAAAAAGACACGCGCTTCTTGATTTAGGTCAGGAAGTTGTCGTCCAGACCAGCTGTAGGTTTACAAAAAATCTAGAAAAGTCATCACTAAAATCAGCAGGAAATCCACGGACCTCAGCATCAAATAGGGTCGCCAAGTGGTCAGACTTATCCTGACCATGAGAGGATATGTCTCGTAAAATAGGGAGGGCGCCATGCAAATTAGCTTGATAAGACTAATGAATCAGACCCCCGGAAAGGATAATCTCCTTAAAGATTAAAAATCGGCCTTTAAGACTGATATTACTCAATCCTTGAGATTGACCTTAAAGATTGAGAATTACAAACTCATGGAATTCAATGATATCTAAACTCGAGCTTGAACGAGAATATATTTTGATCAAAATTACAAACCGATTTGTTTTCTGAAAACCTATTTTCAATGCGTTCATTACCATTGAACGTAAAATCCTAAGAATTCACCGGAATTCATTAGGTCACCTGAACCAAATCGGGTGTCAACCGTAAGAATGGTGGTTGCATAGTATGGTTGAAGACAGGAACTTATGCCAGACCGAAAAATTATAGGGTGATCTTTACTATTGCTCCTACAAAGGATAGTAATTGTATCTGACACGTTTTGGACCATGAACATCTGCATGTCATTAGACATTACCTTAACAGTTGCTTGTTCATCTCTTTCCTTTACAACCGGACGGTAGTTTACAGAAAGGTAATATACGGAGCAAGTATACTGGACGTGTGCTTTCCTAATACAAGGTTAGCAAGTGGGTGACATAAAACCGCAAGTTTTGAGCTAAAATTTTAAATATGAAACCCACGCAACCCACAAAAATATTTTGCAAACACCGGTGAAGGGTTATTCCGAAAAACTTATCTAGGGTAAAAGCTAGAATGAATTTTCAAAAGATCAAATGTTTTCATAAAGATCCAATGTCCTTAAAGGATCTAAATTTTCATAGTCATGTGAGACTGTAAACCACATTGTTACTATCATTGTTTATACCGCCGTATCAAAATCACTGATGTATAAAGTGTGAGAATAAAAAAAGTGATTCGAGTGAAGTGTGATTTTCTTTCAAGTTATGTATTGCTTGAGGACAAGCAACGTTCAAATGTGGGGATATTTGATAGTGCTCCAAATGAACATATATTTAGGCACAATATCCTTCCAATATGTAAAGCTTTTAGTTGCAATTGTTCTATTTTTATGTAATATTCATTTAAATAAATAAGTGGAAGACAAAAGAAGAAAACGACGATTTGAAGACGCAAATGACCAAAAAGCTCAAATGAACAAGATATAATTCAAGTGGTTCAATTTATTGATAAGAAACGTCTAAAAATGACAAGAGTACGAGTCGCGAAATGCAAAGTACAAGATATTAAATCGTACGAAAGATCATTCGAAAATCCAGAACCGGGACATGAACCGAGCATCAATGCGCGAGTCAACGGAGCTAAAATTACAAGTCTACTATGCACAAGAATATAATATATATAATTATATAAAATTATATATATATTATATTATATATTAAATAAATTAAGCAGCCCACGTTTAATTGAAGGATGTATGTTGGCCAGCCTGTCCATGCGATCGCATGGAAATAACAAAGGGAACCCATGCGATCGCATGGCTCCCAAACTCAGATCACATCTATAAAAGGCCAGCAAATTGGACGAGTAATATACATCTTTTTCTTTTCCTTCTCTGTAAGAAACATATATATATATATATTTATAATTTAAAGTTTAATTTAAGTTTAATAATAATTGGGTTATTGTAAGAAATGTTTTAAGGTTTTGTAAGTCTGAACTCTGTCCGTGTAACGCTACGCGATTAATCACCACTGTAAGCTATGTTCTTCCTTTTTAAAATTAATGTCTCGTAGCTAAGTTATTATTATGCTTATTTGAGCCGAAGTAATCGTGATGTTGAACTAAAATATTAAGATGGGGTTATTGGATTTTGTACCATAATTTGGGTTTGCACAAAAGACCGACACTTGTGGACATTAGACTATGAACTATTAATAGATGGGGGGTATTGTCTAATCGAATGACAACTCATTAGAATCTGTCGAACCTATCTTCAAATTAGTTAATCTAATAATTATTTAATGATTATGCATGCCATATTTAGTGGCGTTTATACGATATCTTTTACGATCATTTAATTAATTATTCAGGTTGGGTAATTGATTATTCAAACTGATCAAGTGGGTAAATTAATGTTCATATCTTATTAAAATAGGGGTGGATTACATACAAGAATAATTGGTATAATTGTCAATAAAGTAATAAAACCTTGGATTACACGCAGTCGATAACCTGGTGTAATCATTAAACAAAGTATTAAAACCTTGTTACAGTTCGAATTCCTAATTAGTTGGAATATTTGACTTCGAAAATAAGGCTAATTTGACGAGCATTTTATAATTATGACCGATGGACTATTATGGACAAAAACCAGATAGGTATCAAATAAATCCAGGACAAATGACAATTAATCCAGATAAATAAATTAAAATCAAAACGTCAAACATCATGATTACGGAAGTTTAAATAAGCATAATACTTTTATTTCATATTTCATCATACCTTTATTTACTGTCATTTTAATTACTGCAATTTACTTTATCGCAATTTAAATTCTATCATTTATATTATCGTCATTTATCTTTACGCTTTATTTAAAATCGACAAATCGGTCATTAAACGGTAAAAACCCCCTTTTATAATAATATTACTATATATAATTATATATATTTTATATAAATATAATTGTTAAAAATATAGCGTTAAACTCAGCTAGCTCCCTGTGAAATGAACCGGACTTACTAAAAACTACACTACTTTACGATTAGGCACACTGCCTATAGTGTTGTAGCAAGGTTTAGGTATATCCATTCTATAAATAAATAAATAACTTGTGTAAAATCGTAGCATATTTAATAGTATTTTGCAATAAAAATATAACTATTTCATATACACCTCGCTTAACATCATTATGTTAAAAGTATTATTAAACCTAGATCTAATAATTTTAATGATAATCACATGTATATCGATTATATATATATATATATATATATATATATATATATATATATATATATATATATATATATATATATATAATTATAACATATTTATAACCTATCAAACAATTAATACTTTAATTGTATACATTATATATATTTAAACTTATAAAAATAAATAATGTATATATTATTTTTATAAAATACAGAAGTAAAATAATAAATATTCGGATTTGGATTATATATATGTATTATATATATTTGGATTATATTATTATTTATATAATCGAATTAATTTTTGTAAAAACAGAATAAATAAATTTATTATTAATTATAATCGAATATGTATTTATTTAGTTATTAAAAGATTACAAAAATTATATATATATTTATATATAATCGGCTTGTTTAATATATATATATATATATATATATATATATATATATATATATATATATATACTTTATTTTTTTTAAACCGAATACATATATATTTATATGTGTTGGTTGAATGTTGGTTACTGAACTAAACGACAAACTTAAATATGATTAACCAAAGAATATGTTTTGATGATGACACATACATATGCATAAGTGATGATCGACATCTTAACATAAAACACGCAAGGTCACTAATCCATACTTTATCTTGCAAATGACCAAGTCAAACATAACTTAAGAATAGAATTAAAAGTTCAGTAACATACACGGTCAAAGGCACGGTCGATCGTATATCCAGCCATGAAACCCCAAACTAAATTGCAACGCAGTTTTATGAAAACAAGTTGCACGGTCGCCACTACGGTCAATCGCAGCGCGACCGCAGTTTTCTCTGTTACCAATTTTGACCAAATAAAGTTTGACTTGTTCCCAACATCTATAATTCATGAAACCTTTCTCAACATACTTAGAATAGATGCCTTCTCCATACTCAATTGAGTTTTGGTCATAAAAACACTAATTGTGGTTAATTACGCCTAATGATATCTTAATGACAAATTAACCAAGATTAGGCTTAACACATAAGTGTTAAATAATAACTTGTGATCTTAAATCTTATCTAGATATCCTTAGTATGATCATCAAGTACCAACACACTTAAGCCAATATCACTTGAACAATAATTGTTATTAAAAATGACTTAGTGATTAATTAAGGCTAAATGAGGGACAATGCTCTCAAGTGTAACTAGTAAAGTCTTATAATCCTAAAATACACTTAGATACATTTAGGATGGTCACAAAGTCCCAACTAGAGATTGCTCTTTCCTTGTGCATGTGTTGGACATTAATGTGTGCTTACATATTAATCAAGCAATATGTTATATTGCAATTAAACTTGTTAAAAGCTTGAATTATAAGTTGTGCAAATATCTATATCCTAGAATAACTATCTCTTGCTATGTGTGAGTATTACTTGCTACTTGCCAATATGCTTAATTTTCATAAATTTGTCAACTTGATTAATATGTTTTCTATGAGCTTACTAGTTAGGATTCAAGTAACTAATATACTCCAATAGAGTAAGTGTAAAGTGGTTCACAATGAAATTATAGTCAATTGTCTATTTGGCCTAGTCTAAGTAATTAAGTGTGATTACTTATTCAAGTATGACTTAACTTTGATGTCTCTACATACTTAATGATTATCTTAGAAAGACATCATTCAATTAATCACTACCTAAACTCAAATGGAACATGACTTGTGATTAATTGAAACTAGGAAGTTAATGACATAGTGACTAGTCTTTAGAATTGAACCAAAGGCATTAATGTGACTAACTAAGTCTTGACCAAACTGAGATTTTCCTAAATATCAATCAAGACACTCCTCCAAGAATGTTGGGTTTACCACTTTTGGAATGTTAAGTCACTTTCACACAATAAGAATAAATCTCACACACTTAATGCATATAGTATTTGCATAGGGTGTTTGATTTCTTTTGCAGGTGCTAGAAGGAGTAAAGGTGACAAAATGTGGTGTCCAAATTTGAGTCAAACGGCTATACAACGGATACTAAATTTGGAATGGAGCACGCACCGTGGAACCACGGTCGACCGTGATGGCAACCTTGTGTCAACGGCTACTTTTTGAATCCCACTATAAAAGGCAAATATTAAAGAGCATTTGAAGCTGACCCTCTTGCATATTTCAAAGGCTTATTTCCAGAGATCACAAGGGCTCTAACTACTACTCAAATGTGATCAAGCAAGAGAAGATTCTATGATCTTATAGATATAGAATTTGGTTATTGTAAACTTACTAATCAAAATCATTAATCTTGTGAGTTTACTTATTGTAATGTATGTCCTAGTATTGTCTTAGGATCGTCATTACAAAGTGTATAAGTCTTGTAACTTCAATTAGTAGAAGCATAGGCTAGCTTAGTGATCTACTTCCTTAAAGGGACTTAGGGAGTTGATTAATATTATTTGGAGATTAATACTTGTCCAACGTGAAGACAAGTTGATCTAGGTTGGAGTTGATCTTTCAAAGGGATAGAAAGATTAGGTTTGTTGTCTACCAAAGAAGTTGAAGACTTGTAAATCGGATCTCCACCGGGTTTGGAGAAAAGTGCTTAGTGAAGAAACAAATCCCGATTAGTGTAATCGGGGAGTGGATTAAGGTGGATTAGTTAACATCCATCCGAACCACTATAAATCCTTGTGTCTATGTTCTTTACATTACTTCATTTATTATTTTGAACATATACACCACACACATCAAGTTTGAGTTGAATTGGTTGATCAAAGTTAATAGAATTTGGTGATTAATCGAAAAAGTGTTAAAAACGTATTAAGTAACTATTCACTCCCCCCTCTAGTTACTAACAATTGGTATCAGAGCGGTTGCTCAAATCATTGCTCTATAAATGATTGTGAAAGTGTCAAAATTCGTTTTGTGCAAAAACTTGAGTCAACGATTCTCGGATCAACTCAAACTATGGGATACTTGGAAGAATTGGTGAAAGAAGCACCAATATTTGATAAGATGGATATTGATGTGTGGAAATTAAGATTTGAGGCTTATCTCAGATCCAAGGATTACTACTTATGGAGAATAATCAAAGTAGGAGACTTTGTACCACAAGCTAGTTCAAGATAGTGAAGTCAACATTTCAAAACAATGAGGTCTTGAAACAATTTGATGCAATTTCACTACTTCATGGAATTCTTCCTAGTGAAGAAAGATTAAAGATAATTTCATGTGAAAGTGCAAAGGAATGTTGGGATTCACTATGTTCTCAAGAAGAAGAAAACTCTAGGAGTTTAAAGGGTAAAGGAATAGGGAAGGATTTGGAGAAGCTTGGTGATTCTCAAGCAAATGGGTTGAATGGAAATGAAGACTTTTGTTGTGATGACCCGGAAATTTCCGACCAAATTTAAACTTAATCTTTATATGATTTCAACAAGATAAGCAAAGTCTGTAATGTTGAGTCTCAAAATTTTGAACTGTTTCATATATGCAATTACCCTTCAACCATCTCCGACAATTCACGAACCATTAATTGTAAATAAATGTGTATACATATAAATATATATATATATATATATATATATATATATATATATATATATATATATATATATATATATATATATGATAACTAAAAATAATAATATACGATATAAATAAATTGTTATTAAAATAAATCTATATATATATATATATATATATATATATATATATATATATATATATATATATATATATATATATAGGGAGTATATCAAATATAATTATTTAATAATTGTAATACTCGTTGGACGTTTTGATTATTATTTAGAGAAGTTTAATTCGAACTTATATAATTTTAAAATAAACGGTGATCCGAAAATGAGTTTTATAAATTTTAGGCTTAGTAAAAATGTATTTAGGAGCTATTTTTAAAAATTTTAAAACTTTTTATATTTTACTTGGGTTGGGAGTGAGTAATTAATGTAATTTTTATTTAATAGTTAATGATCGAATTTTATACCAAAATGACTGAAATAAATAACGATATTTACTCTAAAATTTTGGGATTTTTCCGAATACTTTTATCCGCTACTAATTAATAACGAATCATGAAACACATTCCGCAATATAGTGTCGGTAGAATAATATCTGGCTGCTACTGTAGATAATTGAAACATTGATTGGTTTACTATTTCTTCTTGTATCCTTTCTCACAAGTTGATTGTCGCATAAGAGTAAATTATTATTATATATTACTGTACCCTATTCGTCTGTGAATTGAATCACAACTTATTGAATTAAGAAGATTATGTAATTTATATATTACTATCATCAACAGTATATATCCATTTGTAATTATCAATTTTCATATATTATATGTGTGTTTACAAGAATAACAATCAGTCAAAACAAAAATCATCTTAAAATAGTTTCCATTTCTCTCTTTATCTATTTCTTTTTCAGTGTTATTAGAAAACCCATCTACTTCTTCTTCTTGATCACAACCAAATACCTCATCTTTCTCATATTCTCTGCTCGATCAACCATCATGTTCATCAACCCGATCACATCACCTCCATGTAACCATCATTCGAACACCCATTTAACCATCACTCTACCATCACTTTTCATTTCATTTATTAACCAAGAATCACCATTACAAACTTCCACCGCCACCATATCGAATACCCACTTCGGTTCATAAAACCACCTAATAAATTAAACCCACTTGTAGCTACAGTCAACTAGCAGAACCACCAACCGAAAACCAATCTTTCTATTGCTTCGTTTATGTTTTGGCTCACCATCGAACTTTCCACTACTACGTATTATAGCTCGATCACCAAGAACAACACTACAAACTTGCTACACGTTGTTGCCATTTTTCTGTTCTTGTTCGGTCGAAGTTGAACCACCCCATCATCGAATACCATATCATACATCAACCCCATCGTCAAACCGCCACACCTTTATCACTACAACCCAATACCTTCGGCTCACCACTTTAATTTTGCCTATAAACCATCTCTGTTATTGTTGCATGCTGCCATAATTACCCAAGACCAAAAGCCTACGAACAATAATCATCAAATTATCCACTACTATTAAAATACTCGTAAACTGAACTGCTTTGATGATTTGGTAAATGTAAGCCGAATACTAAGGGTTAAAAAGATTTAATGGGAGAGTTATAACAGAAAGTAAGGAGCAGAGGGATGGTTAAGGGTGTTTGTCTTAATCCAGAGATCCTAGGTTCGAACCTAGGCTTAGACGAATGCATATATATTTTTTTTACAATGGAAGTTGGGTTGTTGTGAGAGCTTGAGCCTGTTGGGCCGAAGTAAGCATGGACTGCTTTGTGGACTTATTAAAACAAAAACATGGGCTACATTAGTTAACAGTCAAAGCTTTGGTTAAGGATGTTAACAGGTTAGCGGGACGTCGCGGGTTCAAACCCGAGCTTGGGCATTCTTTTATTTTTAAGGCTACTCCTTTGAGGTAGTTATTACTAATACTCTTATTATTATTATTTCATTAATATTATTATTGTTATTAATATTATTATTATTTATTATTGGATGTTATTAAGTAATTAGTATTATTACCAATATTAGAAATAAGATTATTAGTATTATTATTATAAGTATTATTTTTAATAACATTATTATTATCGTTATAAAGAAATTACAACTTTTTAAGTGTTATTATTATTATTATTATCATTATTTTAAAATGGGTATTATTATTATTATTATTATTATTATTATTATTATTATTATTATTATTATTATTATTATTATTATTATTATTATTATTATTATTATTATTATTATTATTATTATTATTATTATAACTACTGATATTATCATTATAAAGATATTACGACTTTGTATTTATTAGTATTAATTTAACCAAATAAATATTAGTTACATAAAAATATATCTAATATATATAACCTAACTCTATCATTATTTTTATAATAAGTAAAATATATAAAATAAATATATAATAAAATATATAAAAATTATCACAAATAATAATATAAATATTTGTTCGATTACGATAATATGTATTAATGAATATACGAATGATACAGGTTCGTGAATCCGAGGCCAACCCTGCATTGTTCAGTTGTTCAATGTCGTCATATGTATTTTTACTACAAAATACAGTATTGTGAGTTTTCATTACTCCCTTTTTAAATGCTTTTGCAATATATATTTTTGGGACTGAGAATACATGCGCTTTTATAATGTTTTACAAAATAGACACAAGTAATTGAAACTACATTATATGGGTGAATGATCGAAGCCGAATATGCCCCTTTTGCTTGGTAACCTAAGAATTAGTAAACCGATCTACTAATTGATGCAAATCCTAAAGATAGATCTATTGGGCCTAACGAACCCCATCCAAAGTACCGCATGCTTTAGTACTTTGATGTTTTTTTATCATGTCCGATGGATTTCTCGGAATGATAGGGGATATTCTTATATACATCTTGTTAATGTCAGTTACCAGGTGTTCACCATATGAATGATATTTTTGTCTCTATGCATGGGACATATATTTATGAGAATTGGAAATAAAAATCTTGTGGTCTATTAAAATGATGAAAATGATCATTTATGATAAACTAATGAACTCACCAACCTTTGGTTGACACTTGAAAGCATGTTTATTCTCAGGTATGAAAGAAATCTTTCGCTGTGCATTTGCTCATATTAGAGATATTACTTGGAGTCATTCATGACATATTTCAAAAGACGTTGCATTCGAGTTGTCGAGTTCATCAAGATTATTACTAAGTCAATTTTAGTTGGATATATTATGAAATGGTATGCATTCTGTCAACTTTCGATGTGATGAAAGTTTGTCTTTTAAAAACGAATGCAATGTTTGTAAAATGTATCATATAGAGGTCAAGTACCTCGCGATGTAACCAAATGTAATGTATTCGTCCAGATTGATTAGGACGGGTCGCGACATTTGTCTCATGAGTTCTTAGAATGATTTAGATCAAGATGGTCAAAGTGAGGAAGAGGTTGAATCTCCTTTCAAAGAAGGTGATGTCTCAAGCATGGATTGCAATGAGGTACATGTATTCTATCCTTTTAATTATGAAGAATTGTTAGCTGATTATAAGACTATTAAATTTGTGTATGATAGTAGTCGTGACAAAGTAAAACTTTTAAAGAAAGAATTACACAATGTTAGACAACTTAACAAAACCTTAATTGATGAAAACAACGCGTTGAAAAAGAAAATTTGAAAGAATGATTATTTGTGATTCATCAAGAGGTAAACATGAAATGAATATGCATCACGACTCTAGCAAACACAAATTGTGTAATCAAAGTCCATTGTCTATTATTAGAAAAATTGAGAACATGGGAAAAATGGACCAAGCTAGCAATTCAATGGTAAGGATAAGTCAAGGATTGGGTAATCTTAAAATCAATCAAAATCAATGATCAAAATGCTAATGAGAATAACCTTCTCAAAAAGACTTTGTATTAATGAAAGGTTTTTCTCACAAATGCAAAATTATTTTTGAAAAATGATTTTAAAAGATTAGTGAAGGAAGCTTATTGCATTAGGATTGTGTGTTTATGTGAAACTATGTATTGCATGCTAAATACTAGATTGATGTGTTTTGCGTATACTATGTGTATGATTGATGATTAAACATTGGGAGGATGTAATCATTCAATGTTAGAAAAAGAAAACTTGTCCTCAAGTATTCTATAGAACCTAAGAATAGTTAAAACGCGCTCAAAGAAAGAAGAAGTGAAGAAATTGGTGATCAGAAGAATCCACGACAGCATCACGACTGACCGTATACCCGACTGCAGACTCATGTCCTGTACGTGTGAAAATTCCTGCACGGCTAACACCACGGTTGACCGTGCTTCGACCGTGCGTGGTCTAATTCTATTTTTAAATTAAATAAAACCCTCAATTTTACTTCACTCCCACTCACTTCAAAACACACGCACTTTGCACACGGCTGAGGAGATCGACCGCGCGAAGAAAAACGCTCATTCCTTCAATCTCAATTCCTACTTTTGGTATGATTAATCCTTGCTTTCCTAGCATTCAATTGTGTTTGTATGATGAATAAGGGTTATGAAGAAACCTTAAGTAGAATAAATCAAAACTCAAATTGATGCAAACAATCAAAATTGTTCTTGAAGAACAATTTAGAAATGATTGTAGTAGTGATTGAAGTATATCTATGCATTGATTTAACTTTGGACAATTCTAGGATTCATTATACATCTAGGTTGGATATTCATAGAATCATTGTTCATATGATATAAATGACATTGTTGCAAATTGAGTGTAATAATGTTGGATGTCAAAACATGTGTTGATGATGATCTCAAAAGTCTAGAACACATATGAACTTTGTGAAAATCTTAATCTAGTTGCAAACTCATTGACACTAATGAAGACTGAAAATGTGAAGAATATTAAAATCAAAACGTCTAAGTATTGATGATAATTAAAGTTTGCAAAACTTGTTGCCTACAATTGAATTATACACTTTGAATTAATTTGAAGTATCATTGTGTAGAAAATGGCAAGAAGAAAGGGAAGGAGCAATGAACCAAGAAGAAAGGACGCATACGATTCACTGTCAGATCCTACAGAAAGAATCAATTACACCATTTGGTTTCTTTCTGACCGTCCTATCACTGAAGGAAGAAAAGTTGCTCACGATCAAATGCCAGAGCTTATGAGACAATTCAAAACTCTTAAATGGGAAGCATTTCTTACTCTTGATGGTCTCATTTATCCATCTCTCATTCACGAATTTTATGCAAATTTCAATTTTGTGAATAATGAAGTCTCCTTCAGTCTTCAAGGAACCAATTACCGCTACTCTCTTGTGGATTTAGAGCGCATTCTCCAAGTTCCAACAGATGGTGAAGAATTCTTCAGTTCGCATCATGGACTGGCATATCTTCCAAATTTTACCTCTAACAAAACGGCATTGATAGATACACTCTGCAAAGAAAGTGCTCCTTGAGATGAAATCGAGAGGTCTGGAGTACTGGGAAGACATCTCTCTTCTGAGTATGAAGTTTGGAACAAAGTCATTGACTACAACATCTACTGCAGATCAGGAAATCCCTCAAATATTCATGCCACTCAATTTGATCTCTTGTGGTGCTTGGAAAATGGGATCAAAGTGAATATTTCCTATCTAATGGCAACCAGAATGAGTGAAATTATCATCGAAACAACTTGAATATTGCCTTATGGAATGCATCTGAACAAACTGTTTAGGCACCTCAACATCTCAAGTGATGACTCTCTTACACTTACTCACAAACCAATCATACCATCAAAAACAACAGGAGGATCAACCTCCAAGCGAAGAAGAACTACCAATGAAGTAGGAACGAGTAAAAGAGCTATTGAGTTATCAGATAGTGAAAATGAAGAAGGAAATGAATCGGTGAGGGATCTTAGGGTTAATACCAAAATGGATAAGATCTATCAAACTCAAATCAAAAGTCTGAAGAAGGAATCAAAGATGAAGAAATTACTAAAAGGAGTGATCAGAAGCTTGACATGTAGGTCAGGAAATGAGGAGGATGATGATTCGAGTGAAGAATTCTAACAAGTTCTCATGAAAATGTTCTACGGTTTAATGGTTGAATGTTTAAGACAACAATGTTTGGAAAACTTTAATATGTATGTTTAATAAGTATTCGTGTGTGCTTACTACATGTATTTAATTAAAAGTCCAAGCATGTCAGATTCACATACGGCTGCACTCATGGTCGACCGCAGGATAAACCATACATAAACTGATGAACCATTTTGTCTTGGTATACCCAGCAACTTTTCTCAAGTGAGAATTGACTAGTCAATCAAAAGACTTTACTCATTTAACCGACCTCTATTGTAAAAAAAAGTAAAGTGATACCTCGTAGGCCTCTATAAAAACTAGTACATTCAACTAAACTCATACCAACCATCACAATCCCTAAAAATCCACAATTAAATCATGAGACAAATTACAGAAGGAAGAGAAGTGTGAACACATCAACTTTCAACTTATTCGCTGACCAACTTCTCTAGTATGAATTGGAATGTCTTTCTCAATCTTCGAGGACCTCTATATCATCTTCATGTAAATGAATTCTATGCAAACTTCCAATTCCATGATGATATGAAGATATCATTCACTCTCTATGGCAAAAGCTATTCCTTGACACTTGAAGAATTTGGAAATATCATGGATGTTCCAAGTAACGGAATCAAATTCTTTCTTAACCCAAACTCATTTGATGAGTTTCCAGAATGGTTAGAAAAAGAATGTGTTCTTAAAACACTGAGTGAAGGACCACTCAAATTTGAGTCCGTCAACAAGGAGGATTTCTTGGTGCATCACCTTGCTTTAACATATTATCTATGGCAACAGATCATCTCCATAAATGTATATGAAAAAGGTGAAATACTTTGGAGAATGAATGCAAATGAGGTTACTCTCTTGTGGTGTCTCACACACTCACTTAAGGTAAACATTGCATTTATTATTGCATTAAGAATGCAACAGGCAGCTCAAGAACCCTACTTGAAACTACCTTATGGCCTTCACTTAACTAAACTTTTTGCTCATCTAAAATTAACAACCTCTTATCACTATGCTACTCAAATTTCGTCATACCCGATATGTAGAGCATCAACTAGACCATTTGCTGAACCTTCTCTTGATAATCCTCCAAACTTTAGCCTTCTCTTGACCACATGACAAAGCAGTGTCATCCATGGAAATATTCTGAAAATCGGACGACATCTGAATAGACTTGAAGGAATCATAAGAGACACTTATCGCTACATTCACCGTGAGACATAGGTCCAGGCAATTTGAAGAATGCCTACCTATACCTTGCTTTAATGTGCTCTTTGTTGCGCTTTCCATGCATATTATATATGCATCATTATGTTTCGTGCTTGCTTTGAATAAAATGTGTGCTTGTTATGTTTTAATAAATGTTTTTCCAATGTGCACAATTTAAGGGGGAGCTTTGCTCAAAGTTCGAGCTGAGTTCTAGGGGAGCTAATCTTTTTGCTTCGACAAAAGGGGGAGAAAGATGGATATAAGTGATTGTTAACACTTGCGTATTTATAGCAAAATTGAGAAGACCCGTCCTAATCCATAAGGACGAATACAATAACATATGATTACATCATGAGGTATTTAACCTCTATATGATACATTTTACAAACATTGCATTCATTTTTAAAAGACAAACTTTCATTACATCGAAAGTTGACAGGCATGCATACATTTCATAATATCCAAACTATAAATGACCTAATCTGTCATTTACTTAATAATGATTCTGACTGAACTCAACGACTTGAATGCAACATTCTTTGAAATATGCCATGAATGACTCCAAATAAGATCTTTAAAATGAGTAAATGCACAGCGAAAGATTTCTTTCAAACCTGAGAATAAACATGCTTTCAAGTGTCAACCAAAATGTTGGTGAGTTCATTAGTTTATCACAATCAGTTCCATTATTTTAATAGACCACAAGATTTTCATTTCCATTTCTCATAAACATCATCTCATATCTGGCATTTCGCACTGCATAGAGATAAAAATCATTCATATGGTGAACACCTGGTAATCGACCTTAACAAGATGTATATAGAATATCCCCATCATTTCGGGACTCCCTTCGGATGGGGCTTGTTGGGCCCAATAGATCTATCTTTAGGATTCGCGTCAATTAGGGTATCTGTTCCCTAATTCTTAGATTACCAGACTAAAAAGGGGCATATTCGGTTTAATAATTCAACCATAGAATGTAGTTTTGATTACTTGTGTCTATTTTGTAAAACAGTTCTAAAAGCAGCACATGTATTCTCAGTCCCAAAATATACATTGCAAATGCATTTAAAAAGGAAACAAATGAAACTCACAATATTGTATTTTGTAGTAAAAATACATATGACGACATTGAACAATGCAAGGTTGGCCTTGGATTCACGAACCTATATTAAGTATATATATATATATATATATATATATATATATATATATATATATATATATATATATATATATATATATATATATATATGTTGGTCAATATCTGTCTATCAAATTAGGTCAAGTCATAGTGTATCGTAATCCTAATGCTCGAGATCGATATGCAAAAGTCAACAAAAGTCAATTTGACCCAAAATAATTTCCAAAATTTATACATGCTTATTATATAACTTAAATATAATCGTTTTATATATTTAAATATATTTATCAGATTTTTATTAAAGTAGAGAATACAAATCATTTATTAATAAGTAAAAATTTATATTAAAATTTATATATGATAAAAATATACTTTTATATATCTTAAGTAATGAAATTTATAAAGTTCACTTAATATCATAAAATATAGTGGTATGTATTATTAATGTAATTATATTACGTGTGGTAAAAATATATTTGCATCACATATTTATTTGATAAAATAATATTAATAATAATAATAATGAGTAAAAGTTATATTATTTTGTAATAATAATAATTATTATTATTCTACTAATAATAATAACAATATTTATATTTACTAATGATGATATTAATTATAATAAAATGATTATTCTAGTCATGATAATTTTTAATAATAACGATACTTTTTATTATTAATTGTAATAATAATAATATTTTATAAAAATAATAATTCTATTCAAAATGATAATTTTTAATAATAATAATACTAAATTGATAATAATAATGATATTTAGTAATAACAATGATATTTCTATTAAAATCATAATAAAAATGATAGTTTTAATATTAATGATACTTTTAATAATAATAATGATAGAAATAATAAAATGATAGTTTTAATCAAAATATTAATAATAATACTAATAATAATAATAATAATAATAATAATAATAATAATAATAATAATAATAATAATAATAATAATAATAATAATAATAATAATAATAATAATAATAATAATATTGATTATTAGATAATAATAATGACGATAATAACGACGATAATGATAACGATAACGATAACGATAACGATAACGATAATGATAATAATCATTTTAACAAAAATTCATAAAATTATAGATAGTTCAATTGACGATATCTTTTAATCCGTTCATCGAAATCATACGCTTTCTAAATGAAAAGTTATTAATTTTTCGCCAGCTTTCTAACGACATGCATATCATATACCTTATCTCAGTCGCATATGTATCAAATTCATAAATCATCAAAACTATCTAATGACCTGGTCTCAAACGATTTCGCTCGACTTATAAGGACCTGGCCTCACCCAAGTCACCATGCGATTGCATGGGTTTAAAGGGTGTTGGCCATGCGATCGCATGGCCTATGAATCCAGCTCACATCCCATTAAATGGATGCCGACACTCGTTTATTATTATTTAATATATATTTATTTAATTAATATAATTATATATATATTATATTATATTCATGAGCATAGGTAACTTGTAAAATTAGTTCCGATAAATTGTACGTTGAAGCTCGACTTATGTCCCGGTTCCGGTTTCTCGAACGCATTTTCGTACGCTTAGAAAATTGATACTTTATGTTACGCGACGTGTACCTTTATCAAAAATTAGACTTAATTAACGATAAATTAAATTATAAGAAATGTTACTTGATCATTCGAGTGTATTGGTCAATTGCTTCTATAAATCAAAATCTCGTTATTTAGCAAGGTATGTTTAATAATATTATTTTAAATCCAAAATGTTTTATGACCAAGTTAATATTATATTTCATCACTTCGTAAAATATAAATATATTTTCATTTAGAAGTATAAACTTATATATTTTAGAAATATTTATTTACTAATAAAATATTTAGTTTTTCAAAACTAATTATATTTTAAAGTTTTAATATATATAAATTAAAATCGTTTAAACAATAGATATTATTATATCATCTAACGTTTACGCTCTAAAACTTAATTTAATATAATTCATTTATGCGTCAATGTTTATTTTAACTCCTCAAACGTTTTAACTAACATATCTAAAAATCAAACGAATCAAATAAATAAGTGTTATTACTATCTACTTAACTAATTTGAAATTATATATATATATTCAATAATTATAAACATGTTTTAAATATACGTTGCAAGTTATTTATATATTCAACAACTAATATTCTAATTCATGTTATTTACACAAGGACATTTTAATAATCAAGTTCCATTATATCGAAAAACGTTTTCGTACACTTGTAACCAAATTAATTGATTATTATGAAATTTAGTCTTCCACTAACTTTTGTCTAATTTTCATTATTTGACACTTTGTTCTTACTTGTAAGTCACTTTACCATTTATTCCGAATACCGTTAAAAAGAATAGATTTCTTAAATCATAGTGGACCTCATAACAGAGACTCGTAATCATAATTCAATGTATCTGATAATTCAATCATTTGGAATTACCTTTTAACTTCGTAAGTAAATATATCCAATAGGTATTCAAACAAAAATGTTAAATGTATGGTGACATATACCCTAAACATTTATTAACGTTCTCTAGTTATAATATATATACATTTATGCACAAAACAAGTTACATATATTGGTTCGTGAATCGTGGGGTTTCGGTCGAGGTTAATGAATGTATGAACATAGTTTAAAATTTTTTGGGATTCAACTTAACAAAATTTGCTTATCGTGTGGGAATAATATAAAGATGAAGTTTAAATTAGGTCGAAAATTTCCGGGTTGTCACAGTACCTACCCGTTAAAGAAATTTCGTCCCGAAATTTGATTGAGGTCGTTATGGCTAGTAATAAGAATGTTATTATGACTAATATAAGTTGCTAAATAAAGTTTTATCATCATTGAGTAATATAGATAAAACAATTTGATTTTGTGAAGAGTGCGAATGAAGCTATCGCAAAAGAGTGAAATGAGTAAGTGTAGATTCGTCATATCTTTTGACTTAGATAGTATTGATTTCCGGAGTTCAAGGGATTTTGAGAAAATCTTTGTAATAAGATTTGATTCTTCGATAATTAAGGAAATTTGGATCCGCTTTGATTAAATGCGATAATCTGTTTTGATTGCTCTGTCAGATATTTTACTATATATCCACCCCCTTCATTTCCTTATTTCCATAACTTACACCTTCTATTCTCTCTCCTCAATTCATACTTTAAAGTATTCATCAATATGCTCCATCCAGTTCTGATTCTTGATATACTCCTTACTGTGATATCTGTCATTCTTCTCTTCCATCTACCGCCGGAAGAATCTATTCACTTCTACTATACTCTTGGTTTTATAGTGTTTTTAGTTCTCCCATGTCTTTATATTGCTATATGCATCGATATATATGGTTTGTAATTTCTGGGTTGTTGTTGGGCTTTATATCCTCCCTTATATTTCAAAGTCCCTGCTTCTGTCTTCTGTAATCATCGTCATCCACAGTTAATGCTCTCTCCTATTTGCTGCGATTTATACTCCAATTTCTATTTCGGAGCTTCATTCTTTTATTTTCTATTCTTGCCATTAAGCACCGTATATAATGGTCCAGAATTCGTAGATATGAATTTTGGAATGAACTTAGTTAATGTTCTAAGAAAGAAATTGTAATGGCACGATCTTGATTTATCAAATTACCAGAATACCTCGGAAAAGGCCGAATCATCAAGAAAAATATTTTTTTGATATGTTTAGAGTTTAAGTAGAATTCAAGAGTCGTGTAACATGGCACATGATGACGTTATGATCTATGAATCATCACGTTCCATTTAGAAACTCAGCATGACTTACTGTAATATAATCACGTTGATCAAGTGTCATTATATTATACTAAATCATGCTTCAGTTCCCAACACTACTTCAACAACATTCATGTTTTAAACTCGAAGGTTTCACAATTTAGAAACTAAAATAGTTTCTTTTATGATGTAACACAGATAGCGCGAAGAAATAAATGATTTCGTATAACAATAGTTATGAAGATATCTTCAGAAATATCGAAGATATTTATAATGAAAGATATGATGATATCTTAGAATTTTTAAAATCGATGGATGATGATGAAGATTTGTCTATAAAGGTTTAGAGTAAGGAGTAAGGTATTCGCTAAAGACTTCAGCAGACACTGAATCATTTGGATTCTTTGAAGGCAGATTTAGTCGTTGTGATTTGTCCACAGCCTCCTTCATGGTTTGCTCAATCCATTTTCCAGTTCCAAACCTTCTCTTTTTCTGAGCTTTGCCAACACACTATTCTTTATCATCAAACTTTTAACTGTTACGGTTGTCTACAGTTTCTGCTGCTTCATTCAACTTTTCCAAAAATTCGAAAAACTAATTCGTAGATTGGGGTGTTTTTCAGAAACTTCACATTCGAAGTATATAAGTCTAGGAGATAGACGTTATATGTACACATATAACTATTGGCGTAAACATGCTGCAAGATTTCAAAATATTGAATGCTGATTCCTAGTAATTGGCATGACAATTCTTGTTACAAGATGTGGATGAGTAAATGATGGGGTTTCGATAAATATAATGATTTTTCGGAAAGTCAAAGATCAGTGAAGTTGTTGGTAAGTTTATTGCTAATGTGGTGAGATATAAAAGGTTCTCTGGTAACGATGACGAAAGGGCAACGTCTATATCGAGGTTATAATAAGACTGTTTCAACTGAAAAGTCAAAGTTGACTTGCTGGAGCTGTGACAAAACTGACTAATTTGAAAAGGAATCGCAAAGTTATTTTTGCTAATAAATGCCAAAGGGTCTGACACGGATACGTGTTAAACTATGACTTTGGTTTCGAGGGCTTTTCAGATGTAAGACTGTGGTTAATATGTGGTTGGATCATCATCTCGATTGTTCATTATTTCAAGTGTCTTCAGGAATTTCGAAGGGTTTGAACACAGATTGTAATCGTTAATATACATATGATGTTCTAGGATTTTGAATGATACAAATATTTTTCTGGGTTCTATGAATAGAATGATGTTCTAGCACAGTTTCGAAGTCAAAGAATAGCTTTGAAAGATGTAGGAATCTAAGAGTGATGTCTTCTGTCAAATTTTGACTTGGATTTTGATTTGTCAAAATCAGAATATGTAATCAAATTTGGATGAGAAACGTTGTTTTGATTTCTATGAAAGGACGTACATTGTTGTGAAAGTAGTGGGTATAGTTGATGATTGCGGAATCAGATTCGAAGAATGTAACATATTAATTGTGAATTTATATATCTCGGGTATTACCTACCCGATAAAAAAAAATTTCACAAATAACATTTTTGTACAAATGAATTTTATTACAGTCTTTATGAAAATATACATGTATGTATATTTTCTTTAGATGTAATGTAGATTTAATGAGTTAATATTAAATTAAACTTATTTAATTTTCGGCTGGAATTAGAAATGAATAATGTCTAAAACTTTAGAAATTTCCTAATTTTCGAGGATTATCACTTCATCGTAAATGAAATTATGAATCAATGCTTCATCATTCATTTTTATTGATATTTACTTGGTGAATGATGTTGGTGTTTGTGGGATTCTTGTGAACTTCGCAAGGTACGAACGATGTTTTCTAGAAAGTTTCGAGTATATCGAAAGTGTAAAATCAAATATGTAATTTAATAATACACTTAGTTTATTATGAAAGGAATTCATTGAATTGATACAGAAATTGTAATTAATGATGGTTAAATTGTTAACGAAGGATGTACATCATAGCATATTAATAATATGAAATTAACCGAGTAGTATCTACCCCTTTTTAATTCATACATAATAGCTTCGTACGAAAAGATATATTATGGTTTCAGAATTTATATATATATAAGATATACATATAAATTCTTCAACGATAATTAGTTAATACTTCATAACTCGTTGATACAATATACGCGTTGTTGATTAGTGATGATGTTTGCGGTGATTATAGATCTGGTGGAGTTTGTGATGTTGTAAGCGCTGCTGATGCTGATGATGCTGACGGTACTGACGGTGCTGGTGATGTTGACGGTACTGTTGATGTTGTTGGTAAAACAAGTATAGCTTGTAAATCACGCACCATCCTATCAGGGTTTCTACTCTTCCTTCTATCATTTTAGTTCACTCATCTGATTTATGGTTAAGGCTAGAATAGATAATCTCTGAGACTTTGGAGATTAAATAATCGCCACAGAATGTTTCACTAATGAAATTATAGATTAATACTTCATCGGTTATTGTTGTTGGTACTCCTTGGTATCTATGGTGTATGTGATGTTGATGCTCGAGGTACAGATTGTGATGTTGAGGTGTGGGATGCGAATGTTGCTGTTGGCGGTGGTGATGGTACTGTTGGTGTTGCTAATGGTGGTACTGTTGCTGCCGGTGCTGCTTCTGCTGGTGCTTGCAACCTTTGCACCATATCCTCCAAAGTCACTACTCGAGCGCGAAGTTCGTTGACTTCTTCTATTACACAGGATGATTGGCAGTTCGGACGAGCGGATGAATAAGATCTAGAATTTGAGATAATATGTAGTCATGACAAGACACTCTAGAAATGAGAGAGAAAATAGTGTCTCAGACAGGTTTGCCGGTAAGTGCTTCAGGTTCATCACCAAGAGGGCAATGTGGTGGATGGAAGGAATCGCCTTCTTCTTATCTCCAATGATTAAGTAGACTACGAACCCATCCCCAATTCATCCAAAATAGATGATGGCTAATTGGTTGATCCATTCCGGTTACACTGCTCTCAGAGCTCGAGTGAAACTCCATATCGGAATCCGAGGGACTTGAACTAGTGGCGAGTTCCATTTCGTACGATTGAATAAAGGATTTTTCGATACAAAATGATTTCTGGCTATCGGATGGTATTCTAATTGCATAGAATATCCATATATATATATAGAACAAAAGATTTCGCAGATTACGGAGGGATTTACGGAATATGCCAGGCAAAGTTTAAAGTAACAGATACGCTAAGATATGAATTAGCAGATACGTTAAGATACGAATTTTGTCTATACACTATTCATGCAATCAATGCAGTAAGATGTATCTAGACTAAGAATAATAAGCAGGTAATTTCTGACAGAAAATGATAAGCAGAACTTTTGACATGCAGCTAAGGTCGATGTCCAGACTCACTAATGCATCATAACGACTATCAGTTAGACACACTAATGCAGACCTGGTTTGCTAGGACCACCGCTCTGATACCACATGAGACGACCCATCCTAATCCATAAGGACGAATACAATAACATATGATTACATCGCAAGGTATTTGACCTCTATATGATACATTTTACAAACATTGCATTCGTTTTTAAAAGACAAACTTTCATTACATCGAAAGTTGACAGGCATGCATACATTTCATAATATCCAAACTATAAATGACCTAATCTGTCATTTACTTAATAATGATTCTGATTAAACTCAACGACTTGAATGCAACGTTCTTTGAAATATGCCATGAATGACTCCAAATAATATCTTTAAAATGAGCAAATGTACAGTGGAAGATTTCTTTCAAACCTGAGAATAAACATGCTTTCAAGTGTCAACCAAAAGGTTGGTGAGTTCATTAGTTTATCATAAACAATCATTTCCATTATTTTAATAGACCACAAGATTTTGATTTCCATTTCTCATAAACATCATATCATATCAGGCATTTCGCACTACATAGAGATAAAAATCATTCATATGGTGAGCACCTGGTAACCGACCTTAACAAGATGCATATAGAATATCCCCATCATTCCGGGACTCCCTTCGGACATGATAAATTCAAAGTACTAAAGCATCCGGTACTTTGGATGGGGCTTATTGAGCCCAATAGATCTATCTTTAGGATTCGCGTCAATTAGGGTGTCTGTTCCATAATTCTTAGATTACCAGACTAAAAAGGGGCATATTCGGTTTAATAATTCAACCATAGAATATAGTTTCGATTACTTGTGTCTATTTCGTAAAACAGTTATAAATGCAGCGCATGTATTTTCAGTCCCAAAATATATATTGCAAAAGCATTTAAAAGGGGAGCAAATGAAACTCACAATATTGTATTTTGTAGTAAAAATACATATGAAGACATTGAACAATGCAAGGTTGGCCTTGGATTCACGAACCTATATTAAGTATATATATATTTATATGTTGGTCAATCTGTCTATCAAATTAGGTCAAGTCATAGTGTATCGTAATCCTAATGCTCGAGATCGATATGCAAAATTCAACAAAATTCAATTTGACCCAAAATGATTTCCAAAATTTATACAAGCTTATTATATAACTTAAATATAATCATTTTATATATTTAAATATATTTATCAGATTTTTATTAAAGTAAAGAATACAAATCATTTATTAATAAGTAAAAATTTATATTAAAATTTATATATGATAAAAATATACTTTTATATATCTTAAGTAATAAAATTTATAAAGTTCACTTAATATCATAAAATATAGTGGTATTTATTATTAATATAATTATATTACGTGTGGTAAAAATAAATTTGCATCACATATTTATTAGATAAAATAATATTGATAATAATAATAATAATGAGTAAAAGTTGTATTATTTTGTAATAATAATAATAATTATTATTTTACTAATAATAATAACAATATTTATATTTACTAATGATGATATTAATTATAATAAAATGATTATTCTAATCATGATAATTTTTAATAATAACGATACTTTTTATTATTAACTGTAATAATAATAATATTTTATAAAAATAATAATTCTATTCAAAATGATAATTTTTAATAATAATAATACTAAAATGATTATAATAATGATATTTCTATTAAAATCATAATAAAAATGACAGTTTTAATATTAATGATACTTTTAATAATAATAATGATAGAAATAATCATAATTAATAACTAATAATAATAATAGAAGTAATAAAGAGGGCTACATCATAAAAGGGAGCTTTTTTAAAAAAAATCCCCTAGCCCAGAATCGAACCCGAGACCTCTCACTTAAACCGATACTCCTTAACCATTCGTCCAAGTTTATATTTCTGACTTGTATTACATCATAAACATACTTATCCATCGTTTTCTGTTTCCCTTTCTTCTTCCATGATACTGACCGAACAGACATCAATCAAGTTCACAACGTTTTACATAATGAATTTCAGGACTAACATTTGATACAGAAATAAATTAGAGATTGTATAATTTAATCAAAACAGAAAACAAAATAAAAATAAAAGAAATAAAAGTTGAAATAGAAGGAAGAACACGTTTAAGAACTCATAGATCGATTTTAAAATCAAGTACGTTTTAGATAGTGATTTCAACATGAAAAAGGTATTAAATCATGATTAGAAACTTTCTGTCACCTTAATTGAACTTAAAACATAAAAATCAAATCGAATTTCTACCAAGAACAAAAGGTTGACTTTTTATTTTTTAAACTTTGACTCCCAAATTCATACTTGATATCAAGAATTGGAACATCAATTTTTGCATAAAGACTTAGTAATAGATTCCTAACATAACTACATTTATACAATTTGAAATTTTATATGAAATCGAGCTTTTGAATAATTGCTAGCAAGAACAGAGGTACGACTTGTATTTCCTTAAATTTGTTTCTGACTTCACTCTATTTTGCAGTAGATAATTCGTATAATGTGATGGAGTACCAGCTATAACATCTAAAATCATTTATTAAAGTATGAGATCGACCTGTAACAACCTGGAGACAGGAAGTACAAGCACTATGTATAAAAAAAACTTAAAATTAAAACAGATAGCAGCTCTTACTGACTTTGTTTGGATTTGTATTGTGATTGACAAAAGGAATCAACTAAAAGATATACAAACAAAATTAAAGAAAAAATCGATTGAGACAGGTAACTGATCAGTACGATTTTTATGACTTATTATTTATTTTTAATTAATTATTAAGTAATAAATATATAGATATATGGATAATTTTATACAAAATAAAAATACTAATAATAATAATAAATATGATAATAATAGTTATTCGTAGTCTTAACAATATTGATAATAAAGATAATTATTAATGACACACTTAAATATGATATTATTAATGACAAAAATATTAATTTTAAAAAATATTAATTTGCATTATCTTTATAATAGTATGTATAATGTTAATTATAATAATAATAATAATAATGGTAATAATAATCATGATAATAAATAAAAGTATAATTTTTACTACAAATTATAATGATAATAATAATATTATTAATGATGATACAAATAATAATTATTAATGATAATATCTAATGATAATACAAATAATATTTAAGATATAACAAGTTATATATATCAAGTTTCATATTTACATAATGTCTATAATATAACTAATACTAATATTAGTTATTAATATTAGTAGTTATAAAAATGAAGTAATAATATTACCCTAACAATTATAATTTAACTTATAGTTAATCTTATTATATTAGATATTAATATTACATATTGATAATTATATGATATAAAATATCATACATTGAATATTTAATAGTCAAACATTATAATATATGAATTCATATTTTAGTAACAACTTAATAATTTTATGTATTACATTAAATATTCAATTAAATTTAAATGATTAAATTGCATTTTATTACCTCAAATTATTATATGTATACTATTATTTATATTTACATATATATGTATATACATATTTATTTACAACAACTGTTCGTGAATCGTCGGGAGTAGTCAAAGATATGAATTCATGTAAGCTGTTTCCACAAATTTTAAGACTCAAATAAATAGACTTTGCTTATCATGTCAAAATCAAATAAGATTAAGTTTAGATTTAGTCGGAAATTTCCGGTTCATCACACTGTAACTGTATGTGCCCGCTTTCAGTCAAAACCTTAGAAATCCCACTCCAAAGCTGTTGTTAGGATTTTTTAGTACCTTAAGTGCAAATCTTGTTTTTTAAAAATTCATAAAAAGTAGAAAAGATAAAATCCAAAAAGATGTGAATTTTAAATGAATAAATGCTAATTTTAGCATTATATCGAATCTGACAATCAACAATACAAATTCGGTAAGTTCAAAATTTTCAAAAATTGTCTCAGAAATGTTTTTCATAAAAAATTGATAGTCTTGAATGATTTTTTTGATAAAGATTTGTCAAAATTTGAAGTGAATATGTTTAAATCTGAAATTGGACTGTATTCGGTATTTAAGGCCCATTCGGTAAAGCCCATGTCTTCAAAACATTCGTTATCTATAAATAGCAGGGTCAAATCAAACTTTCTCTCACTTTACTCTAATTGCATACCGAATCTGAACTAATCTACCGAGTCTACCTAATCTACCGAATCCGTCTCTCCATATCTTCAAATCTTTGGTATATTCTTGTTTTAATCAAATGTAAGTATCACATGTTGTAGATCTGAGATGATTGAACACTTTTAAACCAGAAAATAATGCAAATAACATGATTGTGACACTTAAATTTGAAAAAGTGTTGATTATACCGAATCTGAGTCGAGTTTCTTAATTCTTAGATTAAACTCATCTGATTTGGTTAATTAACATAATTTTTTGTCAAATCTATGTTAAATTAGTTGATCTATCAATTGACCGAGTCTGATTACATGTTTAATTGAGTATTTGAGGGATTCTGTACATACCGAATGTGTTCTTGCTACAGTACCAAGTCTGTTCAAATGATTAACATGCTTTTCTGCTTTGATTGAGTTGTTAATTGATTATGATCATATTTTTGCATGATTTAAGACTGAATATGCATGTTTGGGTGATTATGTGTGATTTTTGAAGATACCGAATCTGTTCTTGGCATTTTACCGAGTCTGTAATTTGGTACTTTAAAACTAATGTGTTTTTCAACTTGATAAATCTTGCATGCTTTATTTAAGTCTTTGGTATGAAAACTCAATCTTATTTGGTTACAGAATCTCAAGTTTTCATGACTACCGAATCTGTTTGATTTGTGCTTAAATTTGACTAAGTGTTGTTCTGATTCTTTGTGTTATATAATTGGCTTTGCATGATGATTTTGTACTGTAATGAATATCATATGAATATCATGTCTGTCAATTACTTGTTCATATTTTGAATAAATGATTTTTATAACTTAGAAAAACCATAAAAATTATAAAACTTGAAAAATAAAAAGGATTTCAAAGGCAAATAAGAATAGAGATATGTGCTTTATGTTAAACATATTGTGGTCTTCTATTTCTTATTTATATAGCTAAATGGTGAACAATCACTTTATAAACTCTGAAACCAACATTCCCTGCAACTACTGGACTGCAATACTAGAGAGGCATACACTGTGGCCTACTCTAAGCTCAACTGCCAGTATGCCTGTAACAAATCTGGAGCTACTGAACAGAACTATTAGGTTTGTGGAATCTACACAACCTACTGCTACAAATCCAGAGGGTACACAAGCTCGATTTGAGTTTGAGCAAAGAGGAGTTCAAGGGATGAGGAGTATTACAAAGGCTGATTTCAGGAGGATCTTTCACCTTCCTCTTGTTCAAAATGCTCCTACTTTCCCTGCTACTCAGCAGATGATGTCTTCAATTTTTAATCTTGGTTATGTTGGAGCTACCAATGTTCCACCGGCTAAGTTTCAGAAGAAATATTTGCACTCAAGGTGGTATGTGATCTTCTCATTCATCAACAGATGCTTGTTGATGACAAGGAGTGGATCAGACAGCTTGACGGTTCCAATGCTGAGGCTGATATACTCATTCACAAGAGTAGAGACTCCTGACTATGCAGAACTTCTATGGGATTTGATTCAGGCCCAAGTTGATAAGCCAAGGGGTTCATACATCCCTTGTGAAAGGTTTTTTTGTATCTTTATCCATGATGCTATAAACGCTTGCAGTAATGCAAATATATTTGTACCAGGTACACATGGATTACAGATGAAAACATTTGGGGAGCTAAAGATGAATACCCCGATGGTATCTGACAATCAATTCACTGCGCCGATTCCAAATTGGCTTGTGAAGCTAGCTGCACCCCAAGACACTCGAATGCGTTCATATTTTAAGGCTGTAGGAATACCTCTTCCGAACCCGATACAACAAGCACAAGTTGAACCCGCCGCGGTTCCAGCCCCAGAGGTTGTAGAGGAAGCTGTAGTACAACCACCCGGGCCAGCTAATCCTTCACTTAGGGTGAACCTCAAACGTTCTAGGGTAGCACACCATTCTCAACCCGTGAGGATCAGGGAACCTAGATCATCTAGGATTGAACCAACCCTTTCAACAACACCTGAGGGAAGCAATGACACTGATTCTTCAGCAACTGAATCATCTCCTGAACATTCTCCTAAGAGAACTCGATTTATGCCTGATGAGATGATTCAGACTCCGCCAACCCAACGAGTAAATAGATCTAGGACTTCGACACCTATCGTCCGCCAAAGAGTTACTCCAACCATTGGTGATACAGACCAAGACCTAGAGCTGATTAGGTCACCCTCACCCATCTCCGTATCACATCCAATAATAGCAGTAAGCTCTACGCTAAATGAAGCACAAGCTTCGGTAGGCAAGAGAGCTAAATGAACAGATGGTAAAAAGACCAATAAGCCCATCCAATCTAAACAGGACTTAATAATAAATCCTACACAGCAAGATGCTTCGGCATCTAAGGAAGTAAAGTCTTCCTCTGCAGTAAAGTCTGCGATAACTCAATCGATTGAGGAAACTCGATCATTGAAGTCCAGAAAGGCCGAAGAGGAGCCAAAAAGTCTTGAAAAGGCACCCTACGTATCGGCTGGAAATCCTCCTGTGCCTTAACGTACAACAGTGCCACGAGGTCTGGCTTATCTTGATGAGGGAGATTTGCTGCGTCCCTTGGAAACGAGTCAACATGACAATCCTTCAGAATATTTATCAGACTTCCAGCAGACTGATCCCTTGGTTCTTGAAAGTGATCTATTGATTCAAACCACTTCTCTTCCGGATTCTGAATCTTAGGATCTGGAGGAAGAATCGTTAAATGAAAGAGATGTACCACCTCATGGTATATCAATGATTTTAGGAGTCGGAGATAGCAATATATCTGCGAGATTTAAACTGACGGGTAGTTCTACTACTTTGTAAGAGTCCCATGAGAGTAAAGTCATGGAGGCGGGTGCTTCGAAAGAAACTTCACCGGTGACAACTTCGGTTGTTTCCCAACCTCCATCAGAAGATGATATCACGAATCTGACTAGTAGTATGTACAGACCTACATATAAGAATAATACCGCACGTATATCTTTACCCGCCCTCACAGAAAATCAAACACTTCCACCAACATCGCCTTCAACAGTTGCTGTTGATGCTGATGTTGTTCGTGGTTACACCGTTGTTTCACTAACTGGGCCACCTTCTCGGATTTCGAATAGATATGGATTAAGATATCTCTCTGATAATGAGGTAGAGGAAATATATCTTACTGAGTTTGCTAAACGAACTGATCTTGATGAAGTTCGTGAGACTATGATGATTTATCTTGAGCAAGCAAGGATAGTATATCCTTTATCTCCATGCAAGTCACCTGGACCAATTTACATGCCTGATCATGATGATTTCGATCCCGACAATCTTCATAAGGGAGGGAATAGACAAAGTAGTTATTGGTCTAGTGGTTTTCAAAGATCAACTTATGAAACTGGTGCATCTAGCAACATAAGGATCAAGATGTTGTTGATATATCTGATTCTGAAAGTGGTGAAATTGAGGAAATCCAGTGTGAAAGTTTTGTAGATGAATTGGAAGGTCAGAGAGAGGGTGACTCAGGGATGCTTATGATTATGGATTCAGCTGATCAAGTAGAGAATAAGTCAGCTCAAGAGGACAATCAAAACTTCGATAATATTAAAGATATTTTGAAGGGGTCATCGACTGTCACCAATGAATTCAATGATCATCAATTTGTTAACTTGTCATCTCCAACTGATGAATTTGGGATACACTTTGAAAAGGAGATTTTCTCTAACGGCAAGGAAGATACTACGACTCCTCCTGATCTGAATGTTCCATTTCAAATTGCAGAGATTGTTCTTGAGCGTGATGCTGATTTCCAACTAAGTGAGGAAGAAGAGAAGATGATTCTTCGTTCAACATTCATTGAACAACAAGAGTATAGAATCTATGGTGATACTGATCTCGTCCTTTCTGCATCAATGAGTGTTCTGGGTGCATGGAAATATCATAAGAATCCGGAATATCTCAAAGCTTATCTGAGTGTTCGCAACAAATTTAAATTGAAGAATGAAGAAAAACTTCAAGAGCAGCGGAATTCAGAGATCAAAAGCATAAATAAGGTTTTGATGATTAATAAGGATGGAGTGAAGATGCCAGTGTTTCAAGTAACAAGAATGGATGATGAGGATTATCAGTTCTCTGAAGCAGATTTTGATAAACTGAAGATGGACGACACTATTTTCATCTACAATTACTTGAATGACTTGAATGAATATGCAACAATTTATCATGCTACTGCAATGAAGGCAGTTTACAGATTTATTCTTGACTCGATGAGATAGATGTCTGTTCACGATTTTCAGATGGGGTTAGAATCTGGACACAAAAAGCTCGAAATCAAACCGCCAAATCAAGTAATCGAAGAGCTAAGATATATGTCCTTACTTGAAGTGAGTGACTGTCCTTATGGGTTTGTGTTTGTCAATTCTCACTATACAAAGATCTTCAACAGAGTCTCAGATTTCAGAAGATACTCAGACGGAACGTTGATGTATGCTTTCAAATACTTGAGATGGAGATTGATCAATAACTGCTATTCAACTGAAGATAATGAGATTGTTAAATACATTCTCACAAGATTGAAAGTCATCAAAAGACAAGAGTGAACATATGAAGATATGAGAATCTCAAGGGATTCAAAACCAAAGTTCACTTCAGAGGAACAAAGTTCATTTAGTTGTTTTAAATAGGATTATATTGTAAATTCACATTTAACACTAAGGGGGAGATTGTTAGGACCCCGAAGTTGTATAGTGTTAATGTGAAATAAGCTTAAATGATGGTTCCTTAGAAGAGGGCTATATAAGGAACCTAAGTAGCCCTAATTAGATAGCCATTGCATTATAACTGAGTTCTAGAAGCTGTGGAATGTAAATCTTATTGATTCTCTCTCATACCGAGTCTTTTTTACACTTACCGAATCTCATTCTAACTTGTCTTTTCTTCTAATCTCAACATGATCTGACCTATCAACAAGTGCTTTAATTACTACTCAAATGTGATCAAGTAAGAGAAGATTCTATGATCTTATAGATATAGAATTTGGTTGTTGTAAACTTACTAATCAAAATCGTTTATCTTGTGAGTTTACTTAGTGTAATGTATGTCCTAGTATTGTCTTAGGATCATCATTGCAAAGGGTATGAGTCTTGTAACTTCAATTAGTATAAGCATAGGCTAGCTTAGTGATTTACTTCCTTAAAGGGACTTAGGAAGTTGATTAATCTTATTTGAAGATTAATACTTGTCCAAGGTGAAGACAAGTTGATCTAGGTTGGAGTTGGTATTTCAAAGGGATAGAAAGATTAGGTTTGTTGTCTACCAAAGAAGTTGAAGATTTGTAAATCGGATCTTCATCGAGTTTGGAGAAAAGTGCTAAGTGAAGCAAGAAATCCCGATTAGTGTAATCGGGGAGTGGATTAAGGTGGATTAGTTAACATCCACCCGAACCACTATATGAAATGTCCCGTTCTTATTGATTAAAAACGTTCCATATTAATTGATTTCGTTGCGAGGTTTTGACCTCTATATGAGACGTTTTTCAAAGACTGCATTCATTTTAAAACAAACCATAACCTTTATTTCATCAATAAAGGTTTAAAAAAGCTTTACGTAGATTATCAAATAATGATAATCTAAAATATCCTGTTTACACACGACCATTACATAATGGTTTACAATACAAATATGTTACAACAAAATAAGTTTCTTGAATGCAGTTTTTACACAATATCATACAAGCATGGACTCCAAATCTCGTCCTTATTTAAGTATGTGACAGCGGAAGCTCTTAATAATCACCTGAGAATAAACATGCTTAAAACGTCAACAAAAATGTTGGTGAGTTATAGGTTTAACCTATATATATCAAATCATAATAATAGACCACAAGATTTCATATTTCAATACACATCCCATACATAGAGATAAAAATCATTCATATGGTGAACACCTGGTAACCGACATTAACAAGATGCATATATAAGAATATCCCCATCATTCCGGGACACCCTTCGGATATGATATAAATTTCGAAGTACTAAAGCATCCGGTACTTTGGATGGGGTTTGTTAGGCCCAATAGATCTATCTTTAGGATTCGCGTCAATTAGGGTGTCTGTTCCCTAATTCTTAGATTACCAGACTTAATAAAATGGGGCATATTCGATTTCGATAATTCAACCATAGAATGTAGTTTCACGTACTTGTGTCTATTTTGTAAATCATTTATAAAACCTGCATGTATTCTCATCCCAAAAATATTAGATTTTAAAAGTGGGACTATAACTCACTTTCACAGATTTTTACTTCGTCGGGAAGTAAGACTTGGCCACTGGTTGATTCACGAACCTATAACAATATATACATATATATCAAAGTATGTTCAAAATATATTTACAACACTTTTAATATATTTTGATGTTTTAAGTTTCTTAAGTCAGCTGTCCTCGTTAGTAACCTACAACTAGTTGTCCACAGTTAGATGTACAGAAATAAATCGATAAATATTATCTTGAATCAATCCACGACCCAGTGTATACGTATCTCAGTATTGATCACAACTCAAACTATATATATTTTGGAATCAACCTCAACCCTGTATAGCTAACTCCAACATTCACATATAGAGTGTCTATGGTTGTTCCGAAATATATATAGATGTGTCGACATGATAGGTCGAAACATTGTATACGTGTCTATGGTATCTCAAGATTACATAATATACAATACAAGTTGATTAAGTTATGGTTGGAATAGATTTGTTACCAATTTTCACGTAGCTAAAATGAGAAAAATTATCCAATCTTGTTTTACCCATAACTTCTTCATTTTAAATCCGTTTTGAGTGAATCAAATTGCTATGGTTTCATATTGAACTCTATTTTATGAATCTAAACAGAAAAAGTATAGGTTTATAGTCGTAAAAATAAATTACAAGTCGTTTTTGTAAAGGTAGTCATTTCAGTCGAAAGAACGACGTCTAGATGACCATTTTAGAAAACATACTTCCACTTTGAGTTTAACCATAATTTTTGGATATAGTTTCATGTTCATAATAAAAATCATTTTCTCAGAATAACAACTTTTAAATCAAATTTTATCATAGTTTTTAATTAACTAACCCAAAATAGCCCGCGATGTTACTACGACGGCGTAAATCCGGTTTTACGGTGTTTTTCGTGTTTTCGGGTTTTAAATCATTAAGTTAGCATATCATATAGATATAGAACATGTTTTTAGTTGATTTTAAAAGTCAAGTTAGAAGGATTAACTTTTGTTTGCGAACAAGTTTAGAATTAACTAAACTATGTTCTAGTGATTACAAGTTTAAACCTTCGAATAAGATAGCTTTATACGTATGAATCGAATGATGTTATGAACATAATTACAACCTTAATTTCCTTGGATAAACCTACTGGAAAAGAGAAAAATGGATCTAGCTTCAACGGATCCTTGGATGGCTCGAAGTTCTTGAAGCAGAATCATGACACGAAAACAAGTTCAAGTAAGATCATCACTTGAAATAAGATTGTTATAGTTATAGAAATTGAACCAAAGTTTGAATATGATTATTACCTTGTATTAGAATGATAACCTACTGTAAGAAACAAAGATTTCTTGAGGTTGGATGATCACCTTACAAGATTGGAAGTGAGCTAGCAAACTTGAAAGTATTCTTGATTTTATGTAACTAGAACTTGTAGAATATATGAAGAACACTTAGAACTTGAAGATAGAACTTGAGAGAGATCAATTAGATGAAGAAAATTGAAGAATGAAAGTGTTTGTAGGTGTTTTTGGTCGTTGGTGTATGGATTAGATATAAAGGATATGTAATTTTGTTTTCATGTAAATAAGTCATGAATGATTACTCATATTTTTGTAATTTTATGAGATATTTCATGCTAGTTGCCAAATGATGGTTCCCACATGTGTTAGGTGACTCACATGGGCTGCTAAGAGCTGATCATTGGAGTGTATATACCAATAGTACATACATCTAAAAGCTGTGTATTGTACGAGTACGAATACGGGTGCATACGAGTAGAATTGTTGATGAAACTGAACGAGGATGTAATTGTAAGCATTTTTGTTAAGTAGAAGTATTTTGATAAGTGTGTTGAAGTCTTTCAAAAGTGTATAAATACATATTAAAACACTACATGTATATACATTTTAACTGAGTCGTTAAGTCATCGTTAGTCGTTACATGTAAGTGTTGTTTTTAAACCTTTAGGTTAACGGTCTTGTTAAATGTTGTTAACCCAATGTTTATAATATCAAATGAGATTTTAAATTATTATATTATCATGATATTATCATGTATGAATATCTCTTAATATGATATATATACATTAAATGTCTTTACAACGATAATCGTTACATATATGTCTCGTTTAAAAATCATTAAGTTAGTAGTCTTGTTTTTACATATGTAGTTCATTGTTAATATACTTAATGATATGTTTACTTATCATAGTATCATGTTAACTATATATATATCCATATATATGTCATCATATAGTTTTTACAAGTTTTAACGTTCGTGAATCACCGGTCAACTTGGGTGGTCAATTGTCTATATGAAACATATTTCAATTAATCAAGTCTTAAAAAGTTTGATTGCTTAACATGTTGGAAACATTTAATCATGTAAATATCAATCTCAATTAATATATATAAACATGGAAAAGTTCGGGTCACTACAGTACCTACCCGTTAAATAAATTTCGTCCCGAAATTTTAAGCTGTTGAAGGTGTTGACGAATCTTCTGGAAATAGATGTGGGTATTTCTTCTTCATCTGATCTTCACGCTCACAGGTGAACTCGGGTCCTCTACGAGCATTCCATCGAACCTTAACAATTGGTATCTTGTTTTGCTTAAGTCTTTTAACCTCACGATCCATTATTTCGACTGGTTCTTCGATGAATTGAAGTTTTTCGTTGATTTGGATTTCATCTAACGGAATAGTGAGATCTTCTTTAGCAAAACATTTCTTCAAATTCGAGACGTGGAAAGTGTTATGTACAGCCGCGAGTTGTTGAGGTAACTCTAGTCGGTAAGCTACTGGTCCGACACGATCAATAATCTTGAATGGTCCAATATACCTTGGATTTAATTTCCCTCGTTTACCAAATCGAACAACGCCTTTCCAAGGTGCAACTTTAAGCATGACCATCTCTCCAATTTCAAATTCTATATCTTTTCTTTTAATGTCAGCGTAGCTCTTTTGTCGACTTTGGGCGGTTTTCAACCGTTGTTGAATTTGGATGATCTTCTCGGTAGTTTCTTGTATAATCTCCGGACCCGTAATCTGTCTATCCCGCACTTCACTCCAACAAATCGGAGACCTGCACTTTCTACCATAAAGTGCTTCAAACGGCGCCATCTCAATGCTTGAATGGTAGCTGTTGTTGTAGGAAAATTCTGCTAATGGTAGATGTCGATCCCAACTGTTTCCGAAATCAATAACACATGCTCGTAGCATGTCTTCAAGCGTTTGTATCGTCCTTTCGCTCTGCCCATCAGTTTGTGGATGATAGGCAGTACTCATGTCTAGACGAGTTCCTAATGCTTGCTGTAATGTCTGCCAGAATCTTGAAATAAATCTGCCATCCCTATCAGAGATAATAGAGATTGGTATTCCATGTCTGGAGACGACTTCCTTCAAATACAGTCGTGCTAACTTCTCCATCTTGTCATCTTCTCTTATTGGCAGGAAGTGTGCTGATTTGGTGAGACGATCAACTATTACCCAAATAGTTTCAAAACCACTTGCAGTCCTTGGCAATTTAGTGATGAAATCCATGGTAATGTTTTCCCATTTCCATTTTGGGATTTCGGGTTGTTGAAGTAGACCTGATGGTTTTTGATGCTCAGCATTGACCTTAGAACACGTCAAACATTCTCCTACGTATTTAGCAACATCGGCTTTCATACCCGGCCACCAAAAATGTTTCTTGAGATCCTTGTACATCTTCCCCGTTCCAGGATGTATTGAGTATCTGGTTTTATGAGCTTCTCTAAGTACCATTTCTCTCATATCTCCAAATTTTGGTACCCAAATCCTTTCAGCCCTATACCGGGTTCCGTCTTCCTGAATATTAAGATGCTTCTCCGATCCTTTGGGTATTTCATCCTTTAAATTTCCCTCTTTTAAAACTCCTTGTTGCGCCTCCTTTATTTGAGTAGTAAGGTTATTATGAATCATTATATTCATAGATTTTACTCGAATGGGTTCTCTGTCCTTCCTGATCAAGGCATCGGCTACCACATTTGCCTTCCCCGGGTGGTAACGAATCTCAAAGTCGTAATCATTCAATAATTCAATCCACCTACGCTGCCTCATATTCAGTTGTTTCTGATTAAATATGTGTTGAAGACTTTTGTGGTCGGTATATATAATACTTTTGACCCCATATAAGTAGTGCCTCCAAGTCTTTAATGCAAAAACAACCGCGCCTAATTCCAAATCATGCGTCGTATAATTTTGTTCGTGAATCTTCAATTGTCTAGACGCATAAGCAATCACCTTCGTTCGTTGCATTAATACACAACCGAGACCTTGCTTTGATGCGTCACAATAAATCACAAAATCATCATTCCCTTCAGGCAATGACAATATAGGTGCCGTAGTTAGCTTTTTCTTCAATAATTGAAACGCTTTCTCTTGTTCATCATTCCATTCAAATTTCTTCCCTTTATGCGTTAATGCAGTCAAGGGTTTTGCTATTCTGGAAAAGTCTTGGATAAACCTTCTGTAGTAACCAGCTAGTCCTAAAAACTGGCGTATGTGTTTCGGAGTTTTCGGGGTTTCCCACATTTCAACAGTATCTATCTTTGCCGAATCCACCATAATACCTTCTTTGTTCACTATGTGACCGAGGAATTGAACTTCTTCCAACCAAAATGCACACTTTGAAAACTTAGCGTACAATTCTTCCTTCCTCAATACTTCTAACACTTTTCTCAAATGTTCACCGTGTTCTTGGTTATTCTTTGAGTAAATAAGTATGTCATCAATGAAAACAATGACAAACTTGTCAAGGTATGGTCCACACACTCGGTTCATAAGGTCCATGAACACAGCTGGTGCATTAGTTAAACCAAACGGCATGACCATAAACTCGTAATGACCGTAACGTGTTCTGAAAGCAGTCTTTGGAATATCATCTTTTTTCACCCGCATTTGATGATACCCGGAACGTAAGTCAATCTTTGAATAAACAGACGAGCCTTGTAGTTGATCAAATAAGTCATCGATTCTCGGTAGTGGGTAGCGGTTCTTGATGGTAACTTTGTTCCACTCTCGGTAGTCGATACACAACCTGAATGTACCATCTTTCTTCTTGACAAACAAAACAGGAGCTCCCCACGGTGATGTGCTTGGTCGAATGAAACCACGCTCTAAAAGTTCTTGTAATTGGCTTTGCAGTTCTTTCATCTCGCTGGGTGCTAGTCTGTAAGGAGCACGAGCTATTGGTGCAGCTCCTGGTACAAGATCTATTTGAAATTCAACGGATCGATGTGGGGGTAATCCCGGTAATTCTTTCGGAAATACATCGGGAAATTCTTTTGCGATGGGAACATCATTGATGCTCTTTTCTTCAGTTTGTACTTTCTCGACGTGTGCTAGAACAGCATAGCAACCTTTTCTTATTAGTTTTTGTGCCTTCAAATTACTAATAAGATGTAGCTTCGTGTTGCCCTTTTCTCCGTACACCATTAAGGGTTTTCCTTTTTCTCGTATAATGCGAATTGCATTTTTGTAACAAACGATCTCTGCTTTCACTTCTTTCAACCAGTCCATACCGATTATCACATCAAAACTCCCTAACTCTACTGGTATCAAATCAATCTTAAATGTTTCGCTAACCAGTTTAATTTCTCGATTTCGACATATATTATCTGCTGAAATTAATTTACCATTTGCTAATTCGAGTAAAAATTTACTATCCAAAGGCGTCAACGGACAACTTAATTTAGCACAAAAATCTCTACTCATATAGCTTCTATCCGCACCCGAATCAAATAAAACGTAAGCAGATTTATTGTCAATAAGAAACGTACCCGTAACAAGCTCCGGGTCTTCCTGTGCCTCTGCCACATTAATATTGAAAACTCTTCCTCGGCCTTGTCCATTCGTGTTCTACTGGTTCGGGCAATTTCTAATAATGTGGCCCGGTTTTCCACATTTATAACAAACTACATTGGCATAACTTGCTCCGACACTACTTGCTCCGCCATTACTCGTTCCGACACCATTTGTTCCTTTCGTTCTGTTAACCCCTGGTCCGTAGACATCACACTTCGCCGCGCTATGACCATTTCTTTTACACTTGTTGCAAAATTTGGTGCAGAACCCCGAGTGATACTTTTCACACCTTTGGCATAGCGGCTTCTGATTGTTGTTGTTGTTGCGGTTATTATTGTTGTTAAGATGATTGTTGTGGTTGCTGTTGTTGTTGTTGTTGTTGGGCCGTTTGTTGTAGTTGCGATTGATGTTGCGATTGTTAGGATAGTTGTTGCGATTATTGTTATAATTGCTGTTGTTGTTGTATTGGTGATTCTTATCACCGTTTTCCTCCCACTTTCTTTTGACTTGCTTCACATTGGCCTCTTCAGCAGTCTGTTCTTTAATTCTTTCTTCAATCTGGTTCACTAGTTTGTGAGCCATTCTACATGCCTGTTGTATGGAGGCGGGCTCGTGTGAACTTATATCTTCTTGGATTCTTTCCGGTAATCCTTTCACAAACGCGTCGATCTTCTCTTCCTCATCTTCGAATGCTCCTGGACACAATAGGCACAATTCTGTGAATCGTCTTTCGTACGTGGTAATATCAAATCCTTGGGTTCGTAACCCTCTAAGTTCTGTCTTGAGCTTATTGACCTCGGTTCTGGGACGGTACTTCTCGTTCATCAAGTCCTTGAATGCTGACCACGGTAGTGCGTACGCATCGTCTTGTCCCACTTGCTCTAGATAGGTATTCCACCATGTTAACGCAGAACCTGTGAAGGTATGCGTAGCGTACTTCACTTTGTCCTCTTCAGTACACTTACTTATGGCAAACACCGATTCAACCTTCTCGGTCCACCGTTTCAATCCGATCGGTCCTTCGGTTCCATCAAATTCCAAAGGTTTGCAGGCAGTGAATTCTTTGTAGGTGCATCCTACACGATTTCCTGTACTGCTAGATCCAAGGTTATTGTTGGTATGTAGCGCAGCCTGTACTACGGCTATGTTTGAAGCTAGAAAAGTACGGAATTCCTCTTCATTCATATTCACGATGTGTCGAGTAGTCGGTGCCATTTCCTTCAAAATAGTCAAATGGAACAAGTTAATCATACAGAATATTAAGAGTAGTTAATAGTATTTCGTAGCATAATATGAACTCATTTATAAAAGCTTTTTCTTCATATTAGCGTTTTATAAGTTTAAATTCGGGTAGTACCTACCCGTTAAGTTCATACTTAGTAGCTAATATACAATTCAACTACTACAATTCTATATGAAAAACTGATTATAATAATATTTCGCGTTCAAACGTTTATACAATATTTTACAAACTTACAATACCGCTTATTTTACATAAAGCATGAAATATAGCACACAATAACTTTGATACAAGATAGTTGTGAAGATAATTCTAGCTAGTACACAAGTCGTTCAGCAAAGGCAATAAAGACACGTAATTCATACGTCCAGAAACAAGTCATGCATTCTGGTTTTACTAGGACTACTTCCCATCCTTGGTCTTGTGCAACATAACCGTTATGGCCGTTGATAAGACAGCGTGTTGTAACGTCGTCAAAGGGACGAGGGTTACGTAATGTCCAACAGTCCCGTAACAATCTAAAAACCTCATTTCTTACCCCAATTACCGACTCCGTCACTTGTGGGAACGTTTTGTTTAATAGCTGTAGCCCGATGTTCTTTTTCTCACTTTGGTGAGAAGCGAACATTACTAACCCATAAGCATAGCATGCTTCTTTATGTTGCATGTTAGCCGCTTTTTCTAAATCATGAAGTCCTATATTCGGATACATTGAGTCAAAATAATTTCTTAACCCGTTGCGTAAAATAGCATTTGGGTTCCCCGAAATATATGCGTCAAAGTAAACACATCGTAACTTATGGGTTTCCCAATGTGATATCCCCCATCTTTCAAACGAAAGTCTCTTATAAACCAAGACATTCTTGGAACGTTCTTCGAATGTCTTACAAACTGATCTCGCCTTAAATAGTTGTGCCGAGGAATTCTGACCGACTCTAGACAAGATTTCATCAATCATGTCTCCGGGTAGGTCTCTTAAAATATTGGGTTGTCTATCCATTTTGCGTTTTTATACTGTAAAATAGACAAGAGTTAGATTCATAAAAAAAAATACTTATTAATACAAGCAATTTTTACATATATCATAAAGCATAAGCACACTATATTACATATATTACACCACATGAATACAACTATCTTATTCCGACTTGCTTGTTTCTTCTTCTTCGGTTTTGGTTCGTTTTGCCAAGTTTCTAGGGATATATGATTTTCCCCTAATACGAGCCGTCGTTATCCACATTGGTTTAGAAAAACCTGGTGGTTTAGAGGTTCCCGGGTCATTGTTACAACTTAAGGACTTCGGGGGTTGACGATACATATAAAGTTCATCGGGGTTGGAATTAGATTTCTCTATTTTTATGTCCTTTCCCTTATTATTTTCTTTTGCCTTATTAAATTCAGTTGGGGTAATTTCTATAACATCATCGGAATTCTCGTCGGAATCCGATTCATCGGAGAATTGGTAATCCTCCCAATATTTTGCTTCCTTGGCGGAAACACCATTGACCATAATTAACCTTGGTCGGTTGGTTGAGGATTTTCTTTTACTTAACCGTTTTATTATTTCCCCCACCGGTTCTATTTCTTCATCCGGTTCCGATTCTTCTTCCGGTTCCGATTCTTCTTCCGGTTCCGACTCTTCTTTTGGTTCCTCTTAGGGAACTTGTGAATCAGTCCACGAATCATTCCAATTTACATTTGACTCTTCATTATTATTAGGTGAGTCAATGGGACTTGTTCTAGAGGTAGACATCTATCACATAATATCAAACGCGTTAAGAGATTAATATATCAGATAATATTCACATGTTAAAAATATATAGTTTCCAACAAAATTTGTTAAGCAATCATTTTTCAAGTAAACACGGTCGAAGTCCAGACTCACTAATGCATCCTAACAAACTCGATAAGACACACTAATGCAAAATTCTGGTTCTCTAAGACCAACGCTCTGATACCAACTGAAATGTCCCGTTCTTATTGATTAAAAACGTTCCATATTAATTGATTTCGTTGCGAGGTTTTGACCTCTATATGAGACGTTTTTCAAAGACTGCATTCATTTTAAAACAAACCATAACCTTTATTTCATCAATAAAGGTTTAAAAAAGCTTTACGTAGATTATCAAATAATGATAATCTAAAATATCCTGTTTACACACGACCATTACATAATGGTTTACAATACAAATATGTTACAACAAAATAAGTTTCTTGAATGCAGTTTTTACACAATATCATACAAGCATGGACTCCAAATCTCGTCCTTATTTAAGTATGTGACAGCGGAAGCTCTTAATAATCACCTGAGAATAAATATGCTTAAAACGTCAACAAAAATGTTGGTGAGTTATAGGTTTAACCTATATATATCAAATCATAATAATAGAACACAAGATTTCATATTTCAATACACATCCCATACATAGAGATAAAAATCATTCATATGGTGAACACCTGGTAACCGACATTAACAAGATGCATATATAAGAATATCCCCATCATTCCGGGACACCCTTCGGATATGATATAAATTTTGAAGTACTAAAGCATCCGGTACTTTGGATGGGGTTTGTTAGGCCCAATAGATCTATCTTTAGGATTCGCGTCAATTAGGGTGTCTGTTCCCTAATTCTTAGATTACCAGACTTAATAAAATGGGGCATATTCGATTTCGATAATTCAACCATAGAATGTAGTTTCACGTACTTGTGTCTATTTTGTAAATCATTTATAAAACCTGCATGTATTCTCATCCCAAAAATATTAGATTTTGAAAGTGGGACTATAACTCACTTTCACAGATTTTTACTTCGTCGGGAAGTAAGACTTGGCCACTGGTTGATTCACGAACCTATAACAATATATACATATATATCAAAGTATGTTCAAAATATATTTACAACACTTTTAATATATTTTGATGTTTTAAGTTTCTTAAGTCAGCTGTCCTCGTTAGTAACCTACAACTAGTTGTCCACAGTTAGATGTACAGAAATAAATCGATAAATATTATCTTGAATCAATCTACGACCCAGTGTATACGTATCTCAGTATTGATCACAACTCAAACTATATATATTTTGGAATCAACCTCAACCCTGTATAGCTAACTCCAACATTCACATATAGAGTGTCTATGGTTGTTCCGAAATATATATAGATGTGTCGACATGATAGGTCGAAACATTATATACGTGTCTATGGTATCTCAAGATTACATAATATACAATACAAGTTGATTAAGTTATGGTTGGAATAGATTTGTTACCAATTTTCACGTAGCTAAAATGAGAAAAATTATCCAATCTTGTTTTACCCATAACTTCTTCATTTTAAATCCGTTTTGAGTGAATAAAATTGCTATGGTTTCATATTGAACTCTATTTTATGAATCTAAACAGAAAAAGTATAGGTTTAGAGTCGGAAAAATAAATTACAAGTCGTTTTTGTAAAGGTAGTCATTTCAGTCGAAAGAACGACGTGTAGATGACTATTTTAGAAAACATACTTCCACTTTGAGTTTAACCATAATTTTTGGATATAGTTTCATGTTCATAATAAAAATCATTTTCTCAGAATAACAACTTTTAAATCAAAGTTTATCATAGTTTTTAATTAACTAACCCAAAACAACCCGCGATGTTACTACGACGGCGTAATTCCGGTTTTACGGTGTTTTTCGTGTTTTCAGGTTTTAAATCATTAAGTTAGCATATCATATAGATATAGAACATGTTTTTAGTTGATTTTAAAAGTCAAGTTAGAAGGATTAACTTTTGTTTGCGAACAAGTTTAGAATTAACTAAACTATGTTCTAGTGATTACAAGTTTAAACCTTCGAATAAGATAGCTTTATACGTATGAATCGAATGATGTTATGAACATCATTACTACCTTAATTTCCTTGGATAAACCTACTGAAAAAGAGAAAAATGGATCTAGCTTCAACGGATCCTTGGATGGCTCGAAGTTCTTGAAGCAGAATCATGACACGAAAACAAGTTCAAGTAAGATCATCACTTGAAATAAGATTGTTATAGTTATAGAAATTCAACCAAAGTTTGAATATGATTATTACCTTGTATTAGAATGATAACCTACTGTAAGAAACAAAGATTTCTTGAGGTTGGATGATCACCTTACAAGATTGGAAGTGAGCTAGCAAACTTGAAAGTATTCTTGATTTTATGTAACTAGAACTTGTAGAATATATGAAGAACACTTAGAACTTGAAGATAGAACTTGAGAGAGATCAATTAGATGAAGAAAATTGAAGAATGAAAGTGTTTGTAGGTGTTTTTGGTCGTTGGTGTATGGATTAGATATAAAGGATATGTAATTTTGTTTTCATGTAAATAAGTCATGAATGATTACTCATATTTTTGTAATTTTATGAGATATTTCATGCTAGTTGCCAAATGATGGTTCCCACATGTGTTAGGTGACTCACATGGGCTGCTAAGAGCTGATCATTGGAGTGTATATACCAATAGTACATACATCTAAAAGCTGTGTATTGTACGAGTACGAATACGGGTGCATACGAGTAGAATTGTTGATGAAATTGAACGAGGATGTAATTGTAATCATTTTTGTTAAGTAGAAGTATTTTGATAAGTGTATTGAAGTCTTTCAAAAGTGTAAAAATACATATTAAAACACTACATGTATATACATTTTAACTGAGTCGTTAAGTCATCGTTAGTCGTTACATGTAAGTGTTGTTTTTAAACCTTTAGGTTAACGGTCTTGTTAAATGTTGTTAACCCAATGTTTATAATATCAAATGAGATTTTAAATTATTATATTATCATGATATTATCATGTATGAATATCTCTTAATATGATATATATACATTAAATGTCTTTACAACGATAATCGTTACATATATGTCTCGTTTAAAAATCATTAAGTTAGTAGTCTTGTTTTTACATATGTAGTTCATTGTTAATATACTTAATGCTATGTTTACTTATCATAGTATCATGTTAACTATATATATATCCATATATATGTCATCATATAGTTTTTACAAGTTTTAACGTTCGTGAATCACCGGTCAACTTGGGTGGTCAATTGTCTATATGAAACATATTTCAATTAATCAAGTCTTAACAAGTTTGATTGCTTAACATGTTGGAAACATTTAATCATGTAAATATCAATCTCAATTAATATATATAAACATGGAAAAGTTCGGGTCACTACACTATAAATCCTTGTGTCTATGTTCTTTACAATACTTTACTTATTATCTTAGACATACACACCACACACATCAAAGTTTGAGTTGAATTGGTTGATCATAGTTAATCAAATTTGGTGATCAATAGAAAAAGTATTAAAAACGTATCAAGTAACTATTCACCCTCCTCTAGTTACTTACAGAACCATTCATGAGGTTATCGTGGGATGATTTTAAGAAGGAATTCTTTGAGGAGTTCCGGACGCAAGCGATTTGATGTGAATGCGTGATGAATTGCGAAGTTTGCGACAAGGGTCTCTGGACCTAAATACTCTTAGGACTACCTTTTTGTCTAAGGCTCATCTTTTCCCCGAGTATACTGATAATGATAGGTCGTTGGTGGAGGATTTTTGTAATACTTTAAATGATGATTTGGGTGGGAAGATTAGCATTTGTAAAGTGGACTCTTTTGCTAAGTTATTTGTCGTGGCTAAGGGTTTTAAATCGTATACTTCTACGATGGTTGGTGATACTTCAGGTGAGAGAAGGGTTAAATTATATGATGCTCTGAACAAGAAAGCTAGAAGTGCTATTGAGAGCACGGGTAGCAGGAGGAAAGGAGTGTCAGATAATAGTGCATGCAGATGTTTCAATTGTGGAGAAAGGGGGCACGAGTGCTGGGAGTGCCCGGTATCGAGAAGTAGCGACATTGTATGTTTCAACTGTCGTAAAGGAGAACATCGCAAGGCAGAATGTCCTAAGCTAGCTGTGCCATGTGTTGCGAGAAAACGTTCAGGTACTTTTAGTGTGGTATTTGTATGTCATTCGTTTGTAACAACATGCGGTGTATATGTAGGCCTTAGCTAAACTTTATTCTCCATTGGAGATAATTTGTAGCGAGCGGTCGGCTTATGTTTATGGTTTCAGGTTGCACTCTGTAGAGTGTATAATTAGTGTGTTGTGCCTTGACTCTATTGTGCGAATCTTTTATGCTTAGGCATTTGGTTGGTGTTGGGTCGTTAAACTCGCTTGAGTGAGACCCGTAGGACGTAGGTTGTGATAATGTCTTGGTGAGTAGAATATTTATGCGTATATACTGTACTTATGTTTTTGGTTAGTGCAATCCTTCAGGATTCACTATAGTGTAGCAAGGCGCAATGTTACACTACTCATTATGATCGAGGCCAAAAGAGCGTGTATTGATGGTTAGTGATACCCGCAAGGATTCACTATAGTGTATTTATTTGTGTGCTATAGTATGAACCACAGAGTCGGTAGTGCCACAACATGTGCGAGTGTGCTATGATGTGAATCACGGAGCCGGTAGCATCATCATACGTGTGTTGTAGTGTGAACCACGGAGCCGGTAGCACTATAGCACGGGTTGTTAAGGTGTGAACCACGGAGCCGGTAGCGCCTTAGCATAAGTATGACTCAAGTTGTGATGTGAACCATGGAGCCGGTAGCATCATGACAATGCGTATGGTGTGAACCACGGAGCTGGTAGCACCATTACGCGAGTATGTGATAGGTGGGTATGATCGATTTATCGGTTAGTTTGCGGCAAGTGCGGACGACCACTTTAGGGGTTAGTGTTACAAGGCGTATGTACACTTTCGTTCATTGTGCGAGTACTGTTCCCTTGTGTGAGCGTATTATTGGGTTAGTGTGTACCGGGTGTTTTATCACCATGTACGGGTACGTGATGTGTGATCGTCTTATCTAGAGTGTTGTGTTTTGATGCTCGTTGTGAGTGAGGTGGCGAGTGACATCCTGGCGTAAGGATTCTCCTTTTGTGGACACTTGATGTAGTGTGGTGAGTGATCCCGTTAGATTTCACTCTTCGTTGACCACGATTACAGTTAAGGCGTGTGTGGTGAGTGAGCTCACTCTTCATCGGACACTTTTGTGAGTGAGTTATGTGGTAAGTTTTGTTCAATCTTTGTCGACCACTTGTTTGAGTGTGTATGCGTGGTAGTGCCATTTTGGAAGGCGCTTTTGTTGGCCACGTACATGTGCGTGTAGAGCCATGGTTGCTGACAAAAATTGATGTGGAAAGTAACCGTGTTAATGGTTATGACGAAGTTGGAAGGGTGTAAGTCTTTGTGTCTCCAAGCATCTCCCTAGTGTTTAGTTGAGAGGTAAATAGGCTAGATGTGCGGCCTAGGTGGATGGTGACTAGCGGGTGTCGCTAGAAAGTTGTGGGCATGAGCCGTAAGGTTCGTTAGGTTTGTATGACTTTGATGAAATGTCCCGTTCTTATTGATTAAAAACGTTTCATATTAATTGATTTCGTTGCGAGGTTTTGACCTCTATATGAGATGTTTTTCAAAGACTGCATTCATTTTAAAATAAACCATAACCTTTATTTCATCAATAAAGGTTTAAAAAGCTTTACGTAGATTATCAAATAATGATAATCTAAAATATCATGTTTACACACGACTATTACATAATGGTTTACAATACAAATATGTTACAACGAAATAAGTTTCTTGAATGCAGTTTTTACACAATATCATACAAGCATGGACTCCAAATCTTGTCCTTATTTAAGTATACGACAGCGGAAGCTCTTAATAATCACCTGAGAATAAACATGCTTTAAACGTCAACAAAAATATGTTGGTGAGTTATAGGTTTAACCTATATATATCAAATCGTAACAATAGACCACAAGATTTCATATTTTAATACACATCCCATACATAGAGATAAAAATCATTCATATGGTGAACACCTGGTAACCAACATTAACAAGATGCATATATGAAAATATCCCCATCATTCTGGGACACCCTTCGGATATGATATAAATTTCGAAGTACTAAAGCATCCGATACTTTGGATGGGGTTTGTTAGGCCCAATAGATCTATCTTTAGGATTCGCGTCAATTAGGGTGTCTGTTCCCTAATTCTTAGATTAACAGACTTAATAAAAAGGGGCATATTCGATTTCGATAATTCAACCATAGAATGTAGTTTCACGTACTTGTGTCTATTTTGTAAATCATTTATAAAACCTGCATGTATTCTCATTCCAAAAATATTAGATTTTAAAAGTGGGACTATAACTCACTTTCACAGATTTTTACTTCGTCGGGAAGTAAGACTTGGCCACTGGTTGATTCACGAACCTATAACAATATATACATATATATCAAAGTATGTTCAAAATATATTTACAATACTTTTAATATATTTTGATGTTTTAAGTTTATTAAGTCAGCTGTCCTCGTTAGTAACCTACAACTAGTTGTCCACAGTTAGATGTACAGAAATAAATCGATAAATATTATCTTGAATCAATCCACAGCCCAGTGTATACGTATCTCAGTATTGATCACAACTCAAACTATATATATTTTAGAATCAACCTCAACCCTGTATAGCTAACTCCAACATTCACATATAGAGTGTCTATGGTTGTTCCGAACTATATATAGATGTGTCGACATGATAGGTCGAAACATTGTATACGTGTCTATGGTATCTCAAGATTACATAATATACAATACAAGTTGATTAAGTTATGGTTGGAATAGATTTGTTACCAATTTTCACGTAGCTAAAATGAGAAAAATTATCCAATTTTGTTTTACCCATAACTTCTTCATTTTAAATCCGTTTTGAGTGAATCAAATTGCTATGGTTTCATATTGAACTCTATTTTATGAATCTAAATAGAAAAAGAATAGGTTTATAGTCGAAAAAATAAGTTACAAGTCGTTTTTGTAAAGGTAGTCATTTCAGTCGAAAGAACGACGTCTAGATGACCATTTTAGAAAACATACTTCCACTTTGAGTTTAACCATAATTTTTGGATATAGTTTCATGTTCATAATAAAAATCATTTTCCCAGAATAACAATTTTTAAATCAAAGTTTATCATAGTGTTTAATTAACTAAACCAAAACAGCCCGCGGTGTTACTACGACGGCGTAAATCCGATTTTACGGTGTTTTTCGTGTTTCCAAGTTTTAAATCATTAAGTTAGCATATCATATAGATATAGAACACGTGTTTAGTTGATTTTAAAAGTCAAGTTAGAAGGATTAACTTTTATTTGCGAACAAGTTTAGAATTAACTAAACTATGTTCTAGTGATTACAAGTTTAAACCTTCGAATAAGATAGCTTTATATGTATGAATCGAATGATGTTATGAACATCATTACTACCTCAAGTTCCTTGGATAAACCTACTGGAAATGAGAAAAATAGATCTAGCTTCAAAGGATCCTTGGATGGCTTGAAAGTTCTTGAAGAAGAATCATGACACGAAAATAATTTCAAGTAAGATTTCCACTCGAAATAAGATTGTTATAGTTATAGAAATTGAATTAAAGTTTGAATATGATTATTACCTTGTATTAGAAAGATAACCTACTGTAAGTAACAAAGGTTTCTTGATCTTGGATGATTACTTGGAATGGATTTAGAAAACTTGGAAGTAAACTTGCAATCTTGGAAGTATTCTTGATTTTATGAAACTAGAACTTTTGGAATTTATGAAGAACACTTAGAACTTGAAGATAGAACTTGAGAGAGATAAATTAGATGAAGAAAATTGAAGAATGAAAGTGTTTGTAGGTGTTTTTGGTCGTTGGTGTATGGATTAGATATAAAGGATATGTAATTTTGTTTTCATGTAAATAAGTCATGAATGATTACTCATATTTTTGTAATTTTATGAGATATTTCATGCTAGTTGCCAAATTATGGTTCCCACATGTGCTAAGTGACTCACATGGGCTGCTAAAAGCTGATCATTGGAGTGTATATACCAATAGTACATACATCTAAAAGATGTGTATTGTACGAGTACGAATACGGGTGCATACGAGTAGAATTGTTGATGAAACTGAACGAGGATGTATTTGTAAGCATTTTTGTTAAGTAGAAGTATTTTGATAAGTGTCTTGAAGTCTTTCAAAAGTGTATGAATACATATTAAAACACTACATGTATATACATTTTAACTGAGTCGTTAAGTCATCGTTAGTCGTTACATGTAAATGTTGTTTTGAAACCTTTAGGTTAACGATCTTGTTGAATGTTGTTAAACCATTGTTTATTATAACAAATGAGATGTTAAATTGTTATATTATCATGATATTATGATATATAATATATCTTAGTATGATATATATACAGTTAAATGTCGTTACAACGATAATCGTTACATATATGTCTCGTTTCAAAATCATTAAGTTAGTAGTCTTATTTTTACATATGTATTTCATTGTTAATACACTTAATAATATATTTACTTATAATTTAACATAATTAACCAAGTGTATCAATATCTTAATATGATTCATATGCACCTAGTAAGACGTTGTTATAACGATAATCGTTATATATATCGTTTTCGAGTTTCTTAAATTAATAGTCTCATTTTTATGTATATAACTCATTGTTAAAATACCTAATGAGATACATACTTATAATAAAATCATGTTAACTATATATATAACCATATATATGTCATCGTATAGTTTTTACAAGTTTTAACGTTCGTGAATCATCGGTCAACTTGGGTGGTCAATTGTCTATATGAAACCTATTTCAATTAATCAAGTCTTAACAAGTTTGATTGCTTAACATGTTGGAAACACTTAATCATGTAAATAACAATTTCATTTAATATATATATAAACATGGAAAAGTTCGGGTCACTACAGTACCTACCCGTTAAATAAATTTCGTCCCGAAATTTTAAGAAGTTGGAGGTGTTGACGTATCTTCTGGAAATAAATGCGGGTATTTCTTCTTCATCTGATCTTCACGTTCCCAGGTGAACTCGGGTCCTCTACGAGCATTCCATCGAACCTTAACAATCGGTATCTTTTTTTGTTTAAGTCTCTAAACCTCACGATCCATTATTTCGACGGGTTCTTCAATGAATTGAAGTTTTTCATTGATTTGGATTTTGTCCAACAGAATAGTGAGATCTTCTTTAGCAAAATATTTCTTCAAATTTGAGACGTGGAAAGTGTTATGTACAGTCTCGAGTTGTTGAGGTAGCTCCAGTTGGTAAGCTACTGGTCCGACACGATCTATAATCTTGAATGGTCCAATGTACTTTGGATTTAGTTTCCCCCGTTTACCAAATCGAACAACGCCTTTCCAAGGTGAAACCTTAAGCATGACCATTTCTCCAATTTCAAACTCTATATCTTTTCTTTTACTGTCCGCGTAGCTCTTTTGTCGACTCTGGGCGGTTTTCAATCTTTGGTGAATTTGGATGATTTTCTCGGTAGTTTCTTGTATTATCTCCGGACCCGTAATCTGTCTATCCCCCACTTCACTCCAACAAATCGGAGACCTGCACTTGAATGGTAGCTGTTGTTGTAGGAAAATTCTGCTAACGGTAGATGTCGATCCCAACTGTTTCCAAAATCAATAACACAAGCTCGTAGCATGTCTTCAAGCGTTTGTATCGTCCTTTCACTCTGCCCATCAGTTTGTGGATGATAGGCAGTACTCATGTCTAGACGAGTTCCCAATGCTTGCTGTAATGTCTGTCAGAATCTTGAAATAAATCTGGCATCCCTATCAGAGATAATAGAGATTGGTATTCCATGTCTAGAGATGACTTCCTTCAAATACAGTCGTGCTAACTTCTCCATCTTGTCATCTTCTCTTATTGGTAGGAAGTGTGCTGACTTGGTGAGATTATCAACTATTACCCAAATAGTATCATAACCACTTGCAGTCCTTGGCAATTTAGTAATGAAATCTATGGTAATGTTTTCCCATTTCTATTCCGGGATTTCAGGTTGTTGTAGTAGACCTGATGGTTTCTGATGTTCAGCTTTGACCTTAGAACACGTCAAACATTCTCCTACATATTTAGCAATATCGGTTTTCATACCTGGCCACCAAAAATGTTTCTTAAGATCCTTGTACATCTTCCCCGTTCCAGGATGTATTGAGTATCTGGTTTTATGAGCTTCTCTAAGTACCATTTCTCTCATATCTCCAAATTTTGGTACCCAAATTCTTTCAGCCCTATACCGGGTTCCGTCTTCCCGAATATTAAGATGCTTCTCCGATCCTTTGGGTATTTCATAATTTAAATTTCCCTCTTTTAAAACTCCTTGTTGCGCCTCCTTTATTTGAGTAGTAAGGTTAGTGTGAATCATTATATTCATAGATTTTACTCGAATGGGTTCTCTATCCTTTCTGCTCAAGGCGTCTGCTACCACATTTGCCTTCTCCGGGTGGTAACGAATCTCAAAGTCGTAATCATTCAACAATTCAATCCACCTACACTGCCTCATATTCAGTTGTTTCTGATTAAATATGTGTTGAAGATTTTTGTGGTCGGTATATATAATACTTTTGACCCCATATAAGTAGTGCCTCCAAGTCTTTAATGCAAAAACAACCGCGCCTAATTCCAAATCATGCGTCGTATAATTTTGCTCGTGAATCTTCAATTGTCTAGATGCATAAGCAATCACCTTCGTCCGTTGCATTAATACACAACCGAGACCTTGCTTTGATGCGTCACAATAAATCACAAAATCATCATTCCCTTCAGGCAATGATAATATAGGTGCCGTAGTTAGCTTTTTCTTTAATAATTGAAACGCCTTCTCTTGTTCATCCTTCCATTCAAATTTCTTCCCTTTATGCGTTAATGCAGTCAAGGGTTTTGCTATTTTGGAGAAATCTTGGATGAATCTTCTGTAGTAACCAGCCAATCCTAAAAATTGACGTATATGCTTCGGAGTTTTTGGGGTTTCCCACTTTTCAACGGTTTCGATCTTTGCCAGGTCCACCTGGATACCTTCTTTGTTCACTATGTGACCGAGGAATTGAACTTCTTCCAACCAAAATGCACACTTTGAAAACTTAGCGTACAGTTTTTCTTTCCTCAATACTTCTAGCACTTTTCTCAAATTTTCTTCGTGCTCTTGATCATTCTTTGAGTAAATAAGTATGTCATCGATGAAAACAATGACAAACTTGTCAAGATATGGCCCACACACTCGGTTCATAAGGTCCATGAACACAGCTGGTGCGTTAGTCAATCCAAAAGGCATAACCATAAACTCATAATGACCATAACGCGTCATAAAAGCAGTTTTTGGAATATCATCCTCCTTTACTCGCATTTGATGATATCTAGAACGTGAATTGATCTTCGAATATCAAATAAGTCCTCAATTCTCGGCAGTGGATAACGGTTTTTTATGGTAAGTTTGTTCAACTCTCTGTAGTCAATACACAACCTAAATGTACCATCCTTCTTCTTGGCAAACAAAACAGGAGCTCCCCATGGTGATGTGCTTGGTCGAATGAAACCACGTTTTAATAGTTCTTGCAGTTGGCTTTGCAGTTCTTTCATCTCGCTGGGTGCGAGTCTATAAGGAACACGAGCTATTGGTGCAGCTCCTGGTACAAGATCTATTTGAAATTCAACAGATCGATGTGGAGGTAGTCCCGGTAATTCTTTCGGAAATACATCGGGAAATTCTTTTGCGACGGGAACATCATTGATGCTCTTTTCTTCAGTTTGTACTTTCTCGACGTGTGCTAGAACAGCATAGCAACCTTTTCTTATTAGTTTTTGTGCCTTCAAATTACTAATAAGATGTAGCTTCATGTTGCCCTTTTCTCCGTACACCATTAAGGGTTCTCCTTCTTCTCGTACAATGCGAATTGCATTTTTATAACATACGATCTCTGCTTTCACCTTCTTCAGCCAGTCCATGCCAACTATTACATCATAACTCCCTAACTCTACTGGTATCAAATCAATCTTAAATATTTCGCTACCCAGTTTAATTTCTCGATTCCGGCATATATTATCTGCTGAAATTAATTTACCGTTTGCTAATTCGAGTAAAAATTTACTATCCAACGGCGTCAATGGACAACTTAATTTAGCACAAAAATCTCTACTCATATAGCTTCTATCCGCACCCGAATCAAATAAAACGTAACCAGATTTATTGTCAATAAGAAACGTACCCGTAACAAGCTCTGGGTCTTCCTGTGCCTCTGCCGCATTAATATTGAAAACTCTTCCGCGGCCTTATCCATTCGTGTTCTCCTGGTTCAGGCAATTTCTAATAATGTGGCCCGGTTTTCCACATTTATAACAAACTACATTGGCATAACTTGCTCCGACACTACTTGCTCCGCCATTACTCGTTCCAACACCATTTGTTCCTTTCGTTCTGTTAACCCCTGGTCCGTAGACCTCACACTTCACCGCACTATGACCATTTCTTTTACACTTGTTGCAAAATTTGGTGCAGAACCCCGAGTGATACTTTTCACACCTTTGGCATATCTGCTTCTGATTGTTGTTGTTGTTGCAGTTGTTATTGTTGTTGGGATGATTGTTGTAGTTGTTGTTGTTGTTGTTGTTGTTGTTGTTGTTGTTGTTGTTGTTGTTGTTGTTGTTGTTGTTGTTGTTGTTGTTGTTGTTGTTGTTGGGCCGTTTGTTGTAGTTGCGATTGATGTTGCGATTGTTGGGATAATTGTTGCGATTATTATTGTAATTGCTATTGTTGTTTTATTGGTGATTCTTATCACCGTTTTCCTCCCACTTTCTTTTGACTTGCTTTACATTGGCCTCTTCAGCCGTCTGTTCTTTAATTCTTTCCTCAATCTAGTTCACTAGTTTGTGAGCCATTCTACATGCCTGTTGTATGGAGGCGGGCTCGTGTGAACTTATATCTTCTTGGATTCTTTCCGGTAATCCTTTCACAAACACATCGATCTTCTCTTCCTCATCTTCGAACGCTCCCGGACACAATAGGCACAATTCTGTGAATCGTCTTTCGTACGTGATAATATCAAATCCTTGGGTTCGTAACCCTATAAGTTCTATCTTGAGCTTATTGACCTCGGTTCTGGGACGGTACTTCTCGTTCATCAAGTGCTTGAATGCTGACCACGGTAGTGCGTACGCATCATCTTGTCCCACTTGCTCTAGATAGGTATTCCAGCATGTTAACGCAGAACCTGTGAAGGTATGCGTAGCGTACTTCACTTTGTCCTCTTCAGTACACTTACTTATGGCAAACACCGATTCGACCTTCTCGGTCCACCGTTTCTATCCGATCGGTCCTTCGGTTCCATCAAATTCCAAAGGTTTGCAGGCAGTGAATTCTTTATAGGTGCATCCTACACGATTTCCTGTACTGCTAGATCCAAGGTTATTGTTGGTATGTAGCACAGCCTGTACTGCAGCTATGTTTGAAGCTAGAAAAGTACGGAATTCCTCTTCATTCATATTCACGGTGTATCGAGTAGTCGGTGCCATTTCCTTCAAAATAGTCAAATGGAACAAGTTAATCGTACAGAATATTAAGAGTAGTTAATAGTATTTCGTAGCATAATATGAACTCATTTATAAAAGCTTTTTCTTCATATTAGCATTTTATAAGTTTAAATTCGGGTAGTACCTACCCGTTAAGTTCATACTTAGTAGCTAATATACAATTCAACTACTACAATTCTATATGAAAAACTCATTATAATAATATTTCGCGTTCAAACTTTTATACAATATTTTACAAACTTACAATACCGCTTATTTTACATAAAGCATGAAATATAGCACACAATAACTTTGATACAAGATAGTTGTGAAGATAATTCTAGCTAGTACACAAGTCGTTTAGCAAAGGCAATAAAGACACGTAATTCATACGTCCAGAAACAAGTCATGCATTCTGGTTTTACTAGGACTACTTCCCATCCTTGGTCTTGTAGAACATAACCGTTATGGCCGTTGATAAGACAGCGTGTTGTAACGTCGTCAAAGGGACGAGGGTTACGTAATGACCAACAGTCTCATAATAACCTAAAAACCTCATTTCTTACCCCAATTACCGACTCCGTCACTTGTGGGAACGTTTTGTTTAATAGTTGTAGCCCGATGTTCTTTTTCTCACTTTGGTGAGAAGCGAACATTACTAACCCGTAAGCATAGCATGCTTCTTTATGTTGCATGTTAGCCGCTTTTTCTAAATCATGAAGTCCTATATTCGGATACATTGAGTCAAAATAATTTCTTAACCCGTTGCGTAAAATAGCATTTGGGTTCCCCGCAATATATGCGTCAAAGTAAACACATCGTAACTTATGGGTTTCTCAATGTGATATCCCCCATCTTTCAAACGAAAGTCTCTTATAAACCAAGACATTCTTGGAACGTTCTTCGAATGCCTTACAAACTGATTTCACCGTAAATAGTTGTGCCGAAGAATTCTGACCGACTCTAGACAAGATTTCATCAATCATGTCTCCGGGTAGGTCTCTTAAAATATTGGGTTGTCTATCCATTTTGTGTTTTTATACTGTAAAATAGACAAGAGTTAGATTCATAAAAAAAATATACTTATTAATACAAGCAATTTTTACATATATCATAAAGCATAAGCACACTATATTACATATATTACACCACACTAATACAACTATCTTATTCCGACTCGCTCGTTTCTTCTTCTTCAATTTTGGTTCGTTTTGCCAAGTTTCTAGGGATATATGATGTTCCCCTAATACGAGCTGTCATTTTCCACAACGGTTTAGAAAAACCTGGTGGTTTAGAGGTTCCCGGGTCATTGTTACAACTTAAGGGCTTCGGGGGTTGACGATACATATAAAGTTCATCGGGGTTGGAATTAGATTTCTCTATTTTTATGCCCTTTTCCTTATTATTTTCTTTTGCATATTTAAATTCAGTTGGGGTAATTTCTATAACATCATCGGAATTCTCGTCGGAATCCGATTCATCGGAGAATTGGTAATCCTCCCAATATTTTGCTTCCTTGGCCGGTTAGTAGAGGATTTTCTTTTACTTAACCGTTTTATTATTTCCCCCACCGGTTCTATTTCCTCCTCCGGTTCCTCCTCTTCCGGTTCTAATTCTTCTTCCGGTTCTGATTCTTCTTCCGGTTCTTCTTCGGGAACTTGTGAATCAGTCCAATATATATTCGACTCTTTGTTATTATTAGGTGAGTCAATGGGATTTGTGCTAGAGGTAGACATCTATCACACAATATCAAACATGTTAAGATATTAATATATCACATAATATATACATGTTAATAATATATAGTTTCCAACAAAAATGTTGAGCAATCATTTTTAAAGAAAACACGGTCGAAGTCCAGACTCACTAATGCATCCTAACAAACTCGATAAGACACACTAATGCAAATTATCTGGTTCTCTAAGACCAACGCGCTCTGATACCAACTGAAATGTCCCGTTCTTATTGATTAAAAATGTTCCATATTAATTGATTTCGTTGCGAGGTTTTGACCTCTATATGAGACGTTTTTCAAAGACTGCATTCATTTTAAAATAAACCATAACCTTTATTTCATCAATAAAGGTTTAAAAAGCTTTACGTAGATTATCAAATAATGATAATCTAAAATATCCTGTTTACACACGACTATTACGTAATGGTTTACAATACAAATATGTTACAACGAAATAAGTTTCTTGAATGCAGTTTTTACACAATATCATACAAGCATGGACTCCAAATCGTGTCCTTATTTAAGTATGCGACAACGGAAGCTCTTAATAATCACCTGAGAATAAATATGCTTTAAACGTCAACAAAAAAATGTTGGTGAGTTATAGGTTTAACCTATATATATCAAATCGTAACAATAGACCACAAGATTTCATATTTCAATACACATCCCATACATAGAGATAAAAATCATTCATATGGTGAACACCTGGTAACCGACATTAACAAGATGCATATATAAGAATATCCCCATCATTCCGGGACACCCTTCGGATATGATATAAATTTCGAAGTACTAAAGCATCCGGTACTTTGGATGGGGTTTGTTAGGCCCAATAGATCTATCTTTAGGATTCGCGTCAATTAGGGTGTCTGTTCCCTAATTCTTAGATTACCAGACTTAATAAAAAGGGGCATATTCGATTTCGATAATTCAACCATAGAATGTAGTTTCACGTACTTGTGTCTATTTTGTAAATCATTTATAAAACCTGCATGTATTCTCATCCCAAAAATATTAGATTTTAAAAGTGGGACTATAACTCACTTTCACAGATTTTTACTTCGTCGAGAAGTAAGACTTGGCCACTGGTTGATTCACGAACCTATAACAATATATACATATATATCAAAGTATGTTCAAAATATATTTACAATACTTTTAATATATTTTGATATTTTAAGTTTATTAAGTCAGCTGTCCTCGTTAGTAACCTACAACTAGTTGTCCACAGTTAGATGTACAGAAATAAATCGATAAATATTATCTTGAATCAATCCACGGCCCAGTGTATACGTATCTCAGTATTGATCACAACTCAAACTATATATATTTTGGAATCAACCTCAACCCTGTATAGCTAACTCCAACATTCACATATAGAGTGTCTATGGTAGTTCCGAAATATATATAGATGTGTCGACATGATAGGTCGAAACATTATATACGTGTCTATGGTATCTCAAGATTACATAATATACAATACAAGTTGATTAAGTTATGGTTGGAATAGATTTGTTACCAATTTTCACGTAGCTAAAATGAGAAAAATTATCCAATCTTGTTTTACCCATAACTTCTTCATTTTAAATCCGTTTTGAGTGAATCAAATTGCTATGGTTTCATATTGAACTCTATTTTATGAATATAAACAGAAAAAGTATAGGTTTATAGTCGGAAAAATAAGTTACAAGTCGTTTTTGTAAAGGTAGTCATTTTAGTCGAAAGAACGACGTCTAGATGACCATTTTAGAAAACATACTTCCACTTTGAGTTTAACCATAATTTTTGGATATAGTTTCATGTTCATAATAAAAATCATTTTCCCAGAATAACAATTTTTAAATCAAAGTTTATCATAGTTTTTAATTAACTAACCCAAAATAGCCCGCGGTGTTACTACGACGGCGTAAATCCGATTTTACAGTGTTTTTCGTGTTTCCAGGTTTTAAATCATTAAGTTATCATATCATATAGATATAGAACATGTGTTTAGTTGATTTTAAAAGTCAAGTTAGAAGGATTAACTTTTATTTGCGAACAAGTTTAGAATTAACTAAACTATGTTCTAGTGATTACAAGTTTAAACCTTCGAATAAGATAGCTTTATATGTATGAATCGAATGATGTTATGAACATCATTACTACCTCAAGTTCCTTGGATAAACCTACTGGAAATGAGAAAAATAGATCTAGCTTCAAAGGATCCTTGGATGGCTTGAAAGTTCTTGAAGCAGAATCATGACACGAAAACAATTTCAAGTAAGATTTCCACTCGAAATAAGATTGTTATAGTTATAGAAATTGAATTAAAGTTTGAATATGATTATTACCTTGTATTAGAAAGATAACCTATTGTAAGTAACAAAGGTTTCTTGATCTTGGATGATTACTTGGAATGGATTTAGAAAACTTGGAAGTAAACTTGCAATCTTGGAAGTATTCTTGATTTTATGAAACTAGAACTTTTGGAATTTATGAAGAACACTTAGAACTTGAAGATAGAACTTGAGAGAGATCAATTAGATGAAGAAAATTGAAGAATGAAAGTGTTTGTAGGTGTTTTTGGTTGTTGGTGTATGGATTAGATATAAAGGATATTTAATTTTGTTTTCATGTAAATAAGTCATGAATGATTACTCATATTTTTGTAATTTTATGAGATATTTCATGCTAGTTGCCAAATGATGGTTCTCACATGTGTTAGGTGACTCACATGGGCTACTAAGAGCTGATCATTGGAGTGTATATACCAATAGTACATACATCTAAAAGCTGTGTATTGTACGAGTACTAATACGGGTGCATACGAGTAGAATTGTTGATGAAACTGAACGAGGATGTATTTGTAAGCATTTTTGTTAAGTAGAAGTATTTTGATAAGTGTCTTGAAGTGTTTCAAAAGTGTATGAATGCATATTAAAACACTACATGTATATACATTTTAACTGAGTCGTGAAGTCATCATTAGCCGTTACATGTAAATGTTGTTTTGAAACCTTTAGGTTAACGATCTTGTTGAATGTTGTTAAACCATTGTTTATTATAACAAATGAGATGTTAAATTGTTATATTATCATGATATTATGATATATAATATATCTTAGTATGATATATATACAGTTAAATGTCGTTACAACAATAATCGTTACATATATGTCTCGTTTCGAAATCATTAAGTTAGTAGTCTTATTTTTACATATGTATTTCATTATTAATACACTTAATAATATATTTACTTATCATTTAACATAATTAACCAAGTGTATCAATATCTTAATATGATTCATATGTACCTAGTAAGACGTTGTTATAACGATAATCGTTATATATATCGTTTTCGAGTTTCTTAAATTAATAGTCTCATTTTTATGTATATAACTCATTGTTAAAATACCTAATGAGATACATACTTATAATAAAATCATGTTAACTATATATATAACCATATATATGTCATCGTATAGTTTTTACAAGTTTTAACGTTCGTGAATCACCGGTCAACTTGGGTGGTCAATTGTCTATATGAAACCTATTTCAATTAATCAAGTCTTAACAAGTTTGATTGCTTAACATGTTGGAAACACTTAATCATGTAAATAACAATTTCATTTAATATATATATAAACATGGAAAAGTTCGGGTCACTACATTTGAGTAGTTAGGTGACGTGTGACACAGGGAGTAGACCCCGTAAGGGTCAAGTGTTGAGTCTCGGTGGTAGTAATGGGAGTTGCATAACACTGCGTCAAGTGCCTCCTTATACCTGCTAGTGGAATGCTTCACTCCTATGGTGTGATTAGTTTGTACTTGGGTACCGGTGAGAAACCCGATGATACAATGATGGTTTATTGTGGTGTTTAGCGGGCTTTAACGTTTGACCGATTTGAAGGGTCTATGTTGGAGTACCTAGTACTAAGTCCGCGGAGAATTGCTGTGTAAGACCAATGTTGAGACCAGTCACGGGATGTTATCATATTGGCGGTAAGAACGTGGGGTTAGAACCCTAAGTGGGGGAGTATTGTACCCAGAGGGTACGGTGTTGCCTCGGTTGGTCGGCATGTTCGAGCGATTTACCGAAAGTCGTCCCGTTTGGTGGGCGAACTAGGGACGTAAGCTGTTGATTTTGACTGTCTCGTGTAGAGATATATTGGTGTAGAGCGCATTCGAGAGTGAGTTCTCTAGAGCATTGAGGACTTATACGTGCGAGAAACGTCAAGATCATCCTTAATGGACGGTCGAAGCAACGCTCACAGGGTAATGGTGGATGAGTTGTGAGTTGTGTAAGATTGCGTGACGGTTGGAATTACCTAAGAGCTTGCTGGAAATTCCATCACCGTGTGCATGCAGCGGATGACCCAATTGGATTGTCAATTGGCGGTACAACTTTAAGTCGTGAGTTGGAGTGCACCAAGGAATCTTAGAGGAATGTTGTGTGGATGGAACATTGCGTGGCGAGAAGGTGTGACCAATAGGATGCAATGGCAGCATCAAGGGGAAAAGTGTCATGTGAGAACTCGGAAAGTTGAGGAAGGCGTATTTTCTTGTTCGCGATAAGGTTTAGATTGCGAGGACGCGATCTAGTTTAAGTGGGGGAGAGTTGTAAGACCCTGCATTTTATACGTCAGAAAGTGTCACCAGGAAGTGTCCTCGGAAAGTGTTAGGAAAAGTCTACCTATACTTATGCATTTTCAAATTTTAAATAAGAATCAGAATCTGACAGTTTCAGTCCCTAATTTCGTTTCAATTGAAAAGCGCACCACACAAAGGGGCTGCTCGCGGCGCAAAACCTGCTGGCAGACTAGAAATGATATTTTTAATATTTTAGAGGGCATTTGGGTCTTTTCACTTGAGGGTCAGTTTTTTAGCCACAAAACTGACACATTGCTTATCCTATCCTCATTTCACCACTTTTCACATACTTTCATCTAGAGAGAGAGAGAGATAGAGAGAGAGAGAGCTTGATTGGAGAAGAAGAAGGTCGATTCAGGTAAAAGCTCGAGAGTTAAATTTGTTCATCTCGTTCCTAGCTATGTTTTGGTGGTAGTGGTAAGTCTTGAATCCGAGTTTCATTACTTATGATTACTGTTCAATTTAGGGTTTGAACTTGTAAGTTCTTGAGAAAACCCATTTAGCTTTTTAATGGAAGTTTGGAGCTAGTAATTAGTGTTGTTGACCCTTGTTTGTGGATTTTAGGTTGGTAGATGATTTAACCATGTTTAAGACTTGTAATTGGGTTTAATCACTAGGTTTAGTGATTATGGAAGTATTGGAACCCATTTGGGCGTGTTTCAAAGATTAATTTTGAAATGGGTCAAAATTAGGGTTTATGAGTCAAATTGGGAAAGACAAGTGTTTAACACTTATGAATTGGTTTAATTGGTGTATTAGGACCATTTTCACTAGTGTTAGTGATTATTGGTTAATTTGGACACGGTTTGTGCTTGGAAGTGCATTTGAGTCAAAATTGCACTAATTGTCAATTTGGGTTGGTTTGTAATCCACCCTATTATGTTGTTTGTTATGTGATAAATGGATTAGGTACTTTCCATTGCCGGTTTACGGATTTGACTTTGCATTCATCAAGGCGCTAAGGTGAGTGTATATATATTATATGCATATGTATGCATAGGATGGGTGCGGGTGAGGTAGAGTGATCTTTGGCGTTCGAGTTCACTTTACATATGTGTGGGAGATGGAATCTATGCGTTTTGAGTTAATGTGGCACGTTTGTGCGTTGTGGGTTACCGCCCTTCGGGTAGTGAATCTTGGGCGTATCGGATTCACGTTGACAAGTAGTTCAACCCCATTGTTGTTGAGGTGATATGGGTAGTGATTTGCGTGTAGTTTCGGCTTCACTAGTGAATCGCGGGTGGTTTCGGATTCACGATGTCGCGTGTGGTTTCGGACATTCCCATTATGGGTGATGACTTAGGGTAGTGAATCGCGTGTAGTTTCGGATTCACTAGGGCACGTGTAGTTCGGCCAACCCTATCGTCAGTGAGGTGAAGGTGGTGAAACGCGTGTAGTTTCGGATTCACTGGGCGCGTGTAGTTTCGGCCGGCCTTCATGTGTTTGAGGTTAAGGGGTTAACCTTGGGATTTTGGGTAGATGCATATATATATATATATATATATATATATATATATATATATATATATATATATATATATATATATATATATATATATATATACATACACATATATATATACATACATATATATATACATATATATACATACATATATATATATACATATATATATACATATACATATATATATACATATATAGATATATATAGATATATATATATATATATATATACACATATATATATATATATATATATATATATATATATATATATATATATATATATATATATATATATATATATATATATATATACATATATATTGTTGTGTTGTAGCTAATCTCGCGGATTTGGCATTGTGGTACGTAATGTATAGGTTGCTAGTTATACTCGGATGCGGTATGTCTTTATTATTTGTGTTGGTGATACGTATTCATTTTATGCATATGTATGTATATAGTATGTTTATCCTCATAAAACTTTATAGCTTACCTTCTCGTTGATATTATTTTTATAGGTTCGCAAGGTGGTGACTCGGGTAAGCGTGTGAACTAGTGGACGTTTATACGTTGCTTTAGAAGACGTGCTTTCGGATTGATTTAGGATTGGGTATTGTGTCCCCAATCGCCATGCTTGGTCTTTTGTGGTGTTTAAACGAAACGGGTCTAAATGGTCACGTTTGTGTATTTACAGGTCATTGGAGTCCCAAGGGTCGTATTGCACTTTTGTCGTTTAAAAACCCGGTTATTTAATGTTTGAAAATTGATGGAATTGGTTTGTGGTTAACGGAACTCGGTTTGGGTAAAAAGGGTTTGTCATGTATTTAAAATAGGCTGAATACGTTTTCCAGTTATAAAGCGCGCCATGCTTTCTGCTGCGCGCCGCGCAATTGGTCAAACACATATATCCAGTGCCGAGTACAAGTTCTGACTTTGATCTGCACTTTAGCGCGCGCCGCGCATCCAAATGCTCACTGTGCATTTGGTCTGGCCAAAATGATTATGTTTGTTTAAAAAAAAATCGTGTATTCTCGTAAAGAGTTTTTGGGTCGTTACACATAAAAATTAAATTTAGCATGGTAACCCCTAATGTTTACAAATGTTTCATAGTGATCCCCATTACTAAATGTTGTTAACTTATATCCGTTAGTTTGTATCACGTGCGGAATAAATGAGGGTTCAATAATCATTTTGCATTGTCTTCTAATATAATATATATATACCAATTGGCAGGTTTGTACAATGGTATGATCCACATCTGATGTTGGTATTACAGCTTTAAAAGTCCTAAAAAAGTATACATCTGTAGTGACCCGAACTTTTCCATGTTTATATATATTAAATAAAATTGATATTTACATGATTAAGTATTTCCAACATGTTAAGCAATCAAACTTGTTAAGATTTGATTAATTGAAATAGGTTTCATATAGACAATTGACCACCCAAGTTGACCAGCGATTCACGAACGTTAAAACTTGTAAAAACTATATGATGACATATATATGGATATATATATATATATAGTTAACATGATATTATGATAAGTAAGTATCTCATTAGGTATTTTAACAATGAGTTATATACATAAAAATGAGACTATTGAATTAAGAAACTCGAAAACGATATATATAACGATTATCGTTATAACAACGTCTTATTAAATACATATGAATCATATTAAGATATTGATACAATATATTTAAACATGATAAATGATAAGTAAACATATCATTAAGTGTATTAACAATGAACTACATATGTAAAAACAAAAGTACTAACTTAAGGATTTCGAAACGAGATATATATGTAACGATTATCGTTGTAACGACATTTAAATGTATATATATCATATTAAGATATATTAATACATCATAATATCATGATAATGTAATAATTTAACATCTCATTAGATATAATAAACAATGGGTTAACAACATTTAACAAGATCGTTAACTTAAAGGTTTCAAAACAACACTTACATGTAATGACTAACGATGACTTAACGACTCAGTTAAAATGTATATACATGTAGTGTTTTAATATGTATTCATACACTTTTGAAAGACTTCAAGACACTTATCAAAATACTTCTACTTAACAAAAAATGCTTACAATTACATCCTCGTTCATTTTCATCAACAATTCTACTCGTATGCACCCGTATTCGTACTCGTACAATACCCAGCTTCTAAATATATGTACTATTGGTATATACACTCTAATTATCAGCTCTTAGCAGCACATGTGAGTCACCTAACCATGTGGGAACCATCATTTGGAAACTAGCATGAATGATTACACAAAATTACAAACTAATGTGACCTTATATGGAGTACCTACATCACTTTTTCAATCATCATCATAAACACTTTCATTTTTCAATTTTTATGCATCAAACTAAACTCTCTCAAGTGTTCTTCCATTGTTCTAAGTGTTCTTCATCATCTTCATCAAAATCTAGTTCAATGTAGTTCATAAATCCATACATAAACCAAGTTACAAAAGAACTACTCAAGAACACACCAACAACACTTCCAAGTTTGCTAGCTTACTTTCAATCTTGCAAATCCATTTTAAGTGATCATCCAATCTCAAGAAATCTTTCTTATTTACAGTAAGATATCTTTCTAATTCAAGGTAATACTCATACTCAAACTGAAAGGACCCGTTCATATACATTATAAACGATTCACAATAGTTGATTACATTGCGAGGTATTTGACCTCTATATGATACATTTTACAAACATTGCATTCGTTTTTAAAAGACAAACTTTCTTTACATTGAAAATTGACAGGCATGCATACCATTTCATAATATCCACTATCCAACTATAAATTAATTTAATAATAATCTTTGATGAACTCAATGACTTGAATGCAACGTTCTTCGAAATATGCTATGAAAGACTCCAAGTAATATCTTTAAAATGAGCAAATGCACAGTGGAAGATTTCTTTAACACCTGAGAATAAACATGCTTTAAAGTGTCAACCAAAAGGTGGGTGAGTTCATTAGTTTATCATAATAATTTATTTCCATCATTTTAATAGACCACAAGAATTTCATTTCCAGTTCTCATAAATATACGTCCCATGCATAGAGACAAAAATAATCATTCATATGGTGAACACCTGGTAACCGACATTAACTAGATACATATAAGAATATCCCCTATCATTCCGGGATCCTCCTTCGGACATGATATAAATTTCGAAGTACTAAAGCATCCGGTACTTTGGATGGGGTTTGTTAGGCCCAATAGATCTATCTTTAGGATTCGCATCAATTAGGGTGTATGTTCCCTAATTCTTAGATTACCAGACTTTAATAAAAAGGGGCATATTCGATTTCGATAATTCAACCATAGAATGTAGTTTCAATTACTTGTGTCTATTTCGTCAAACATTTATAAAAGCGCATGTATTCTCAGTCCCAAAAATATAAAGGGTAAAAAGGAAAATGAAACTCACCATACTGTATTTCGTAGTAAAAATACATATAACGTCATTGAACAAGTGCAAGGTTAGCCTCGGATTCACGAACCTAAATTAATTATATATATTTATGTGTTGGTCAATATTTGTCTAACAAATTAGGTCAAGTCATAGTGTACCATAATCCTAATGCTCGAGACTAATATGCAAAAGTCAACAAAAGTAAATTTGACTCAAAATAATTTCCAAAAATCTATACATGATTAATATATAGTTTAAATATCGTCGTTTTATATTTTTAAATATTTTTAAAAGATTTATTAGAGTAAATAATATAATTTATTTATTAATAAATAAAATTTTATATTAAATTTATATAATAAAATATACTTTTATATATATTAATTAATAAAATTTATAGGGTTCATTTAATATCATAAAGATAATATGATAGGTATTATTAAAGTAAGTTATTACACGTAGTAAAATATGTTTGTATCACATATTTATTTGATAAAATAATATCTATACTGATAGTAAGTAAAAGTTGTATTATTTTGTAATAATAATTATTATTATAAAAATATCAATATTTATAATTACTAAGATGAAATTATGATAAAACGATAATTCTAATTATGATAACTTTAATATTTACGATAATTTTTAATATTATCTTTAAAATAATAATTCTATTTAAATTTAAAATAATAATAATAATGATATTTTATCGTAACAATGACATTTCTATTAAAATGATAATTTTTGTTAAAATGATAGTTTTAATACTAACGATACTTTTAATAATAATAGTAATGATAAAAATAATAAGAACGATAATTTTATCTAAATCAATATCTTATAATATTTTAATTTCATCATGATACTCTTACTCATTATTTCCTAATCGTTTCGTTTAATAGATTTTAAATCATCTTTTATATCGTGTCCATAATAATGATAATAATAGTAATCAAAATAATTAGGTGTTACAAATATTTGTTTTAATTACACTAATATTAATAATGATAGTTACTATAACATTATTAACGATAATACTAATAATTATCTTAATGATAATATAGTAATAATAATAATAACAATAACAATAACCATTTTTAAATAATGATATATATATTAATAATGATAATAATAATAATAATAATACTAATAATAACTTTAACGATAATAACGATAGTAATAAATAAAAAAAATAACAATTTTTAATGATAATCCCTTTTATTGATAAAGATAATAATAATGATAATAATAAGATAAAACTAGAACGACGATAAAAACGACGATAATAATAATCATTTTTAATAAAAATATCGAAAATTCAATTTATTATAACTTCTAATTCGTTCATCGAAACCATTCGATATCTAAAGAAAAAGTTCTTAATTTTTCGCTAGCTTTCCAAAGACATGCATATCTTATACCTTATCTCAACTGCAAGTGTAACTAATTCAAGATTCAACCTAACCTGTCTAAGGGCAATATCAAAAGTACAAGCATGCATAATCCTAAATACTCGAGCACTAGTCAGGGATACACTATTAGTATGTAAAAGTTAAATTATGAGTACTCACGTATCAATATCGAGATTCAATATTGCAGGAAAGGTACGTAGGCGCAACGGAAATGATAAACACTATATTGACCTCAAGAGCATACCCATGAACCATATTCAATCACCTCCATAGCTATAACCCATAATTTCCTTAATCCTATCCAACTCGAAAAACAATTTTGAAATCACTCGGACAGCACTCCGTCGTAATATTTTATGTATACTAATAATATCTTGAAATAATACGGAGTAAATATATATATGTAAATCGATTGAGAGAGTTTAGAGAAAAATATTTTCAAGTTTCTATGAAATAATGAAACCTATTGAATTCTATTTATAATAGATTTTTGAATTATTAAAGTGAATTATTAAAGTATGAATTATTAAAGTATGAATTAGTAAAGTGAATTATTAAAGTATGAATTATTAAAGTGAATTATTAAAGTACGAATTATTAAAGTAAATTATTAAAGTATGAATTATTAAAGTGAATTATTAAAGTTAAAGTAAAGTAAAAATAAAGTAAGGGTAAAGCTTAAGTATAGTAAAAGTATAAAACTATGTACGTATAATACGCGTATAAATATATATAATATTAATTTAAATTGTTATATATATTTAATAAAATAAAATATAAATATCGTTATCTTTATCATACTAGTTAAGTAATGAGTTGTCAAAAGTGGTTCTAGATATTTATAAAAGTTATATACGTTTTAATAATAAAGTTCTTTTTAAACTGAAAATGTTTTTGTACGTTTGCAACTAAATAGATCAATCGAGTCGTTATGAGATTTAATCTTCCACTATCCTTTGTCTAGTTCTCAATGAATGACAATTTGTTCTTATTTATAAATCACTTTATCATTTTCCGAATATTGTTAAAATGGAAAGATTTCTCAAATCAACGTGGGCCTTTCAACAGAGACTTGTAATCATAATTCAATATATCTGATAATTCAATCATTTGATCTTATCTTCTAATTCCATTGATAAACATTTTGAAACAGATACAATCATATAAAGTATTTAATCTAATATTTTGTTTACGTTTCAAGTTATAATATATATACACGTATACAAATATAATCATATTTGTTTAATGGTTCGTGAATTGTTGGAACTTGGTCGAGGTTGAATGAATGTATGAACATAGTTTAAAATTCTTGAAATTTAACTTAACAAATATTGCTTATCGTGTCAGAAACATATAAAGATTAAAGTTTAAATTTGGTTGGAAATTTCCGGGTTGTCACAGTACCTACCCGTTAAAGAAATTTCGTCCCGAAATTTGAGTGGAAAGGTCGTGAATGATAATAAGTATGTTTTCATGATGCATACGGGCTGAAAATTAGAGTTTTATCATCAGCGAATAATTTGGATAAACAATCCATTTATATGAAGAGTACGAATGAAGCTAACATAGAAGAGTGAAATGAGTAAGTGTAGATTCATCTTATCATTTGACGTAGATATGATTGATTCCCAGATTTCAAAGGATTTGAAGAAAATCTTCTTAATAAGATTTGACTCTCCGGTAATCAAGGGAATTAGGATCCGCTTTAAATGCGATCGTCCATTTTAATTGTTCTGTCGGAGATTTTCTTCGTTTCCTTACAACTCACACCTTCTGTTGATGCATTTTATGCGAGTCCCTAGACATATACCCACGTCCATTGCAGGTACAACAGTTTACAGGCCACCATGATTGCTCATTATTATCCTATTCATGTTTGTATGTGGTTACAGGAACTGCAGGAACGAGATTTAGATGTCTGACTATGTTAGACTTAGTCAGACGTACGAGTGAAGCCTCTCTAGTACGGCTGACAGGATCATACGCACGGTTGATGCTGAGCTAAGTCACAATTACAACCTAAATGAGAAGACACGAGTGAGTGATCACCCGTACGGCTGATGAAGCCACCTCGTACGTGTGATGAATGAATCGTATGGATGAGTCAACAGCAGGGGTATATAAAGTCTTATGTTCTTCATTTTAGGTTAAGCCTCTCATTTGTTACACACACTCAGATCTAGTGAGCTCCTCCGATTCTCTCTCAGTCCAAATCACCCAGGTGGTGAATAATAGATCTAGGTGTTGATCTAATCACACTTGATTTAGTTGTGGTTTGTCTAAATTAATCAAAAAAAACTTAACCTATTCACTAGAGGGTTTGATTCACTTATTCCGCCATTGTGTGAGTTAAATCTGTTGATTTCTAAGTTCCTAGTCATGTTTCATCACCTTCCATTCTTTCCCCCCTCAACTCATATTTTAAAGTATTCATCAATATGCTCCATCCAGTTCTGATTCTCGATATACTTCTAACTCTCATATCGGTCATCCTTATTTTTTATGTACCGCCGGAAGAATCTATTTACTTCTACTATACTCTTGGGTTTATAGTGTTTCTAGTTCTCCCGTGTCTTTATATTGCTATATGCATCGATATATATGGTTTATAATTTCTGGTTTGTCGTTGGGCTTTATATGTTCCCTTATATTTCAAAGTCTCTGCTTCTGTCTTCTATAATCATTATCATTCACAGTTAATGCTCTCTTTTATTTGCTGCAATTTATACCCCAATTTCTATTTCGGAGTTTTGTCCTCTCGTTTCTTCTTCTTGCGATTAAGCACCGCTTGTAATGGTCCAGAATTCACAGATATGAATTTCGGAATGAACATTGTTAATGTTCTAGGAAGGAAATTGTGATGGCATGATCTTGACTTGTCAAATTACTAGAATACCTTGGAAAAGGCATAAATAATCAAGAAATGTTTTCTTGATATTTTAGAGGTTAAATAGAATACAAGAGTCGTATAACATGGCACATGATGATGTTATGATCTGTGAATCATTACGTTCCATTTAGAAACTCAGCATGACTTACTGTAATATAATCACATTGATCAAGTGTCATTATATTATACTAATTCATGCTTCAGTTCCCAACACTACTTCAAAATATTCCTATCTTAACTTGAATGTTTCAGAATTTAGAAACTAAAATAGTTTCTTTTATGATGTAATACAGATAGCGCGAAGAGGTAAATGATTTCAAATAAGAAAAATTAAAAAAATATCTTCAGAAATATGGAGGATATTTATAATGAAAGATACGATGATATTTTAGAATTTCTAATATCAAAGGATGATGAAGAATATTGTCCGCAGGGGTTTAGAGTCAGGAGCAAGGTATTCGTTAACGACTTCAGCAGGTACTGAATCATTTGGATCCTTTGAAGTCAGGTTCAGCCTTTGTAATTTGTCCACAGCCTCCTTCCTACTTTGCTCAATCCGTTTTCCAGTTCCAAAACTTCTCTTTTTCTACGCTTTGCCAGCACACTTCATCATTATCATCCAGCTTTTACTGTTTAAAGTCATTTATAGTTTTTGCTGCTTCATCAGCATTTTTTCCATTTTTGTAGAACCAATTCGTAGTTCGGAGTGTTTTTCAGAAACTTCACATTCAAATTAAGTCCAGAAGATAGACGTTATATATACACATATAATTGTTGGCGTAGACATGCTGTGAGATTTCAAAATACTGATTGCTAATTCCCAATGATTCGTATGGCAATTCTCATTACAAGATGCGAATGAGTAAATGATGGGGTTTCAATGAATAATTATAATGACTTTTTGGAGAGGCTAAAGTCAAAGGGTAATGAAGTTGTTGATACATCTGCTAATAATGTGGTGGAAAGTGAAAGGTTCCCTGGTAACGATGGTGTATATCTCAAGGTTATAATAAGGTTAGTCTAACTGAAAAGTCGAAGTTGACTTGCTGAAGCTGTGACAAAACTGGCTACTTTGAATAGGAGTCACAAAGTTATTTTTGCTAATAAATGTCAAAGAATCTGACGCGGATACGTTGTTTAAACTTTTACTTTGGTTTCAAGAGTTTTTCGGGTACATAACTGTGGGTAACATGTGGTTGGATCATCATCTCGATTGCTCATCATTCGAAGTGTCTTCAACAATTTTCGAAGGGTTTGAACACAGATTGTAATTGTTAACATACATTTGATGTTCTAACACAGTTTTGAAGTCAAAATATAGCTTGTGAAAGATGTAAGGATCTAAGAGTGATGATTTTGGTCATATCTCAAGTTGAATTTTGAGATTTCAAAATCAGAATATGTAATTAAATTTCGAATGAGTATGGTTGTTTTGATTTCTATAAAAGAATGTATATTATTATGAAAGTAGGGAGTATAATGGATAATTTGCTGAATCAGATTCGAAGAATGTAACATATTAATTGTGAATTTATATATCTCGTTAAAAAAATTTCACAATTAATATTTTGTACAAAAGAATTTTATTACAGTCTTTATGAAAATATATATATGTATATTTTCTTCAGATGTAACATAGATTTAATGAGTTAATGTTAAATTAAACTCATTTGATTTACGGTTGAAACTAGAATTGAATAATCCCTAAAGGCTTTAAAAAGTACATAACTTTTACGCAGTATTTCTTTAATGACATTGAAATTATGAATTAATACTTCGTTATTTGTTGATGTATGATGTTCAGTTCGTGGAATTCTTGTGAATTTCGCAAAGTACGAATGATGTTATCTGAAAAGTTTCGGGTACATCGATGATGAAAGTGTAAAATCAAATATATACTTGATTTATTATGAATTGGAATTTGTTGAATTACGACAGAGATTGTAGTTAACGCTGGTTAAGTTGCAGCCGAAGGACGTACATTATTGCATATTTGTAATATGAATTAACCGCGTAGTTAAGATTCACACACAATAGCTTAGCACGGAATGATTTATTTCAAAAAAAAAAAAAAATATATATATATATATATATATATATATATATATATATATATATATATATATATATATATATATAATATACATATAATTTCTTCAGAGGGAATGAGTTAATTCTTCATAACTCGTTGATACAATATACACGTTATTGATTCGTAATGATGTCCACAGTGATTCTTGAACTGACTGAGTTTGTGATGTTATCGGTGTTGTTGATCCAGAGGTTGACTGTACTGGCGATGCTGATAACGCTGACGGTACTGTTGATGCTGTTGGTAAAGCAAGTTTAGCTTGTTGATCACACACCATTTTTGTCAGGGTTTCTACTCTTTCTTCTATCATTTTGGTTCGCTTAACTGATTTATGGTTAGGACTAGATTAGATAATCTCTAAGACTTTAGAGATTACATAATCACCGCGGAATGTTTCTCCAATGAAGCTATGAATTAATACTTCGTCAGTTATTGTTGTTGGTACTCCTTGGTATCTATGGTGCGTATGACGTTGATGCTCGTGGGACGGATTGTGAAGTTGAAGTTTACGACGCGGTTGTGGTTGGAGGTGGTAATGGTACTGTTGGCATTGATGATGGTGGTACTGGTTATGCTGTTGTTGCTGCTGCTGGTGTTTGTAATCTCTGCACCATATTCTCCAAAGCCACTACCCGAACGCGAAGCTCGTTGACTTCTTCTATTACACCGGGGTGATTGTCGGCTCGGACGAGCGGATAAATAAAATCTAAAATTTGATGTAATATATAATCGTGACGAGATACTCTGGAAATGAGCGAGAAAATGGTGTTTCGAACAGGTTCGCCGGTAAGTGATTCAGGTTCTTCGTCAAGAGGGCAATGTGGTGGATGGAAGGGATCACCTTCTTCTTGTCTCCAATGATTGAGGAGGCTACGAACCCATCCCCAATTCATCCAGAATAGGTGATGACTGATTGGTTGATCTATTCCGGTCACACTGCTTTCGGAGCTTGAATGGGATTCCATTTCAGAATCTAAGTGACTTGAACTGATGACGAATTCCATTTCGTACGATTGGAGAAAGGATTTTTTTTTCCCGATATGAAATGATTTTGGCTAACGGATGGTATTCTAATTACATAGAAAAGATTTCGTAGATTACGGAGGACTTTGCGGGATATGTCAGGCAAAGTTTAAAGTAACAAATACGATAAGATATGATTTAGCAGATAAGCTAAGATATGAATTTTTGTTTATACACTATTCATGCAATCAATGCAGCAAGACGTGTCTTAGACTAAAAATGATAAGCAGGTAATTTCCTGAGGATGATAAGAAGTTAATTTTCGACACAAAATGATAAGCAAAACTTTTGACATGCAGACACGGTCGAAGTCCAGACTCACTAATGCATCCTATCGACTTATCAGTTAGACACACTAATGTAGACCTGGTTCGCTAAGACCACCGCTCTGATACCAACTGAAAGGACCCGTTCATATACATTATAAACGATTCACAATAGTTGATTACATTGCGAGGTATTTGACCTCTATATGATACATTTTACAAACATTGCATTCGTTTTTAAAAGACAAACTTTCTTTACATTGAAAATTGACAGGCATGCATACCATTTCATAATATCCACTATCCAACTATAAATTAATTTAATAATAATCTTTGATGAACTCAATGACTCGAATGTAACGTTCTTCGAAATATGCTATGAAAGACTCCAAGTAATATCTTTAAAATGAGCAAATGCACAGTGGAAGATTTCTTTAACACCTGAGAATAAACATGCTTTAAAGTGTCAACCAAAAGGTTGGTGAGTTCATTAGTTTATCATAATAATTTATTTCCATCATTTTAATAGACCACAAGAATTTCATTTCCAGTTCTCATAAATATACGTCCCATGCATAGAGACAAAAATAATCATTCATATGGTGAACACCTGGTAACCGACATTAACTAGATACATATAAGAATATCCCCTATCATTCCGGGATCCTCCTTCGGACATGATATAAATTTCGAAGTACTAAAGCATCCGGTACTTTGGATGGGGTTTGTTAGGCCCAATAGATCTATCTTTAGGATTCGCGTCAATTAGGGTGTATGTTCCCTAATTCTTAGATTACCAGACTTTAATAAAAAGGGGCATATTCGATTTCGATAATTCAACCATAGAATGTAGTTTCAATTACTTGTGTCTATTTCGTCAAACATTTATAAAAGCGCATGTATTCTCAGTCCCAAAAATATAAAGGGTAAAAAGGAAAATGAAACTCACCATACTGTATTTCGTAGTAAAAATACATATAACGTCATTGAACAAGTGCAAGGTTGGCCTCGGATTCACGAACCTAAATTAATTATATATATTTATGTGTTGGTCAATATTTGTCTAACAAATTAGGTCAAGTCATAGTGTACCATAATCCTAATGCTCGAGACTAATATGCAAAAGTCAACAAAAGTAAATTTGACTCAAAATAATTTCCAAAAATCTATACATGATATATATATAGTTTAAATATCGTCGTTTTATATTTTTAAATATTTTTAAAAGATTTATTAGAGTAAATAATATAATTTATTTATTAATAAATAAAATTTTATATTAAATTTATATAATAAAATATACTTTTATATATATTAATTAATAAAATTTATAGGGTTCATTTAATATCATAAAGATAATATGATATGTATTATTAAAGTAAGTTATTACACGTAGTAAAATATGTTTGTATCACATATTTATTTGATAAAATAATATCTATACTGATAGTAAGTAAAAGTTGTATTATTTTGTAATAATAATTATTATTTTAAAAATATCAATATTTATAATTACTAAGATGAAATTATGATAAAACGATAATTCTAATTATGATAACTTTAATATTTACGATAATTTTTAATATTATCTTTAAAATAATAATTCTATTTAAATTTAAAATAATAATAATAATGATATTTTATAGTAACAATGACATTTCTATTAAAATGATAATTTTTGTTAAAATGATAGTTTTAATACTAACGATACTTTTAATAATAATAGTAATGATAAAAATAATAAGAACGATAATTTTATCTAAATCAATATCTTATAATATTTTAATTTCATCATGATACTCTTACTCATTATTTCCTAATCGTTTCGTTTAATAGCTTTTAAATCATCTTTTATATCGTGTCCATAATAATGATAATAATAGTAATCAAAATAATTAGGTGTTACAAATATTTGTTTTAATTACACTAATATTAATAATGATAGTTACTATAACATTATTAACGATAATACTAATAATTATCTTAATGATAATATAGTAATAATAATAATAACAATAACAATAACCATTTTTAAATAATGATATATATATTAATAATGATAATAATAATAATAATAATACTAATAATAACTTTAACGATAATAACGATAGTAATAAATAAAAAAAATAACAATTTTTAATGATAATCCCTTTTATTGATAAAGATAATAATAATGATAATAATAAGATAAAACTAGAACGACGATAAAAACGACTATAATAATAATCATTTTTAATAAAAATATCGAAAATTCAATTTATTATAACTTCTAATCCATTCATCGAAACCATTCGATATCTAAAGAAAAAGTTCTTAATTTTTCGCTAGCTTTTCAAAGACATGCATATCTTATACCTTATCTCAACTGCAAGTGTAACTAATTCAAGATTCAACCTAACCTGTCTAAGGGCAATATCAAAAGTACAAGCATGCATAATCCTAAATACTCGAGCACTAGTCAGGGATACACTATTAGTATGTAAAAGTTAAATTATGAGTACTCACGTATCAATATCGAGATTCAATATTGCAGGAAAGGTACGTAGGCGCAACGGAAATGATAAACACTATATTGACCTCACGAGCATACCCATGAACCATATTCAATCACCTCCATAGCTATAACCCATAATTTCCTTAATCCTATCCAACTCGAAAAACAATTTCGAAATCACTCGGACAACACTCCGTCGTAATATTTTATGTATACTAATAATATCTTGAAATAATACGGAGTAAATATATATATGTAAATCGATTGAGAGAGTTTAGAGAAAAATATTTTCAAGTTTCTATGAAATAATGAAACCTATTGAATTCTATTTATAATAGATTTTTGAATTATTAAAGTGAATTATTAAAGTATGAATTATTAAAGTGAATTATTAAAGTATGAATTATTAAAGTGAATTATTAAAGTATGAATTATTAAAGTGAATTATTAAAGTACGAATTATTAAAGTAAATTATTAAAGTATGAATTATTAAAGTGAATTATTAAAGTTAAAGTAAAGTAAAAATAAAGTAAGGGTAAAGTTTAAGTATAGTAAAAGTATAAAACTATGTACGTATAATACGCGTATAAATATATATAATTTTAATTTAAATCGTTATATATATTTAATAAAATAAAATATAAATATCGTTATCTTTATCATACTAGTTAAGTAATGAGTTGTCAAAAGTGGTTCTAGATATTTATAAAAGTTATATACGTTTTAATAATAAAGTTCTTTTTAAACTGAAAACGTTTTTGTACGTTTGCAACTAAATAGATCAATCGAGTCGTTATGAGATTTAATCTTCCACTATCCTTTGTCTAGTTCTCAATGAATGACAATTTGTTCTTATTTATAAATCACTTTATTATTTTCCGAATATTGTTAAAATGGAAAGATTTCTCAAATCAACGTGGGCCTTTCAACAGAGACTTGTAATCATAATTCAATATATCTGATAATTTAATCATTTGATCTTATCTTCTAATTCCATTGATAAACATTTTGAAACAGATACAATCATATAAAGTATTTAATCTAATATTTTGTTTACGTTTCAAGTTATAATATATATACACGTATACAAATATAATCATATTTGTTTAATGGTTCGTGAATTGTTGGAACTTGGTCGAGGTTGAATGAATGTATGAACATAGTTTAAAATTCTTGAAATTTAACTTAACAAATATTGCTTATCGTGTCGGAAACATATAAAGATTAAAGTTTAAATTTGGTTGGAAATTTCCGGGTTGTCACACAAACTTTGATTCAATTTCTATAACTATAAAAATCTTATTTCGAGTGGAAATCTTACTTGAATTTGTTTTCGTGTCATGATTTTGCTTCAAGAACTTTCAAGCCATCCAAGGATCCTTTGAAGCTAGATCTATTTTTCTCATTTCTAGTAGGTTTATCCATAAAACTTGAGGTAATAATGATGTTCATAACATCATTCGAATCATATATATAAAACTATCGTATTCGAAGGTTTAAAGTTGTAATCACTAGAACATAGTTTAGTTAATTCTAAACTTGTTCGCAAACAAAAGTTAATCCTTCTAAATTGACTTTTAAAATCAACTAGACACATGTTCTATATCTATATTATATGCTAACTTAATGATTTAAAATCTGAAAACACGAAAAAACACCGTAAAACCGGATATACGCTGACGTAGTAACACCGCGGGCTGTTTTGGGTTAGTTAATTAAAAACTATGATAAACTTTGATTTAAGAGCTATTCTTCTGGGAAATTATTTCTCTTATGAACATGAAACTACATCCAAAAATCATGGTTAAACTCAAAGTGGAAGTATGTTTTCCAAAATGGTCATCTAGACGTCGTTCTTTCGACTAAAATGACTACCTTTACAAAAACGACATGTAATCTGTATTTCTGACTATAAACTTATACTTTTTATGTTTAAATTCATAAACTTAAGTTCAATATGAAACCATAGCAACTTGAATCACTCAAAATGGATTTAAAACGAAGAAGTTATGGGTAAAACAAGATTAGATAATTTTGCTTGTTGTAGCTATGTGAAAATTGGTAACAAATCTATATTAATCATATCCTAGCTAACTTATATGGTATTATTCATGTATTCTAATATATTATGTAATCTTGGGATACCATAGACACGTATGCAAATGTTTTGACATATCATATCGACCCATGTATATATATTATTTGGAACAACCATAGACACCCTATATGCAGTAATGTTTGAGTTAGCTATATAGGGTTGAGGTTGATTCCAAAAATATATTTACTTTGAGTTGTGATCTAGCCTGAGATGTGTATATACTGGGTCTTGGATTGATTCAAGATAATATATATCGATTTATTTCCATACATCTAACTGTGGACAACTAGTTGTAGGTTACTAACGAGGACAGCTGACTATATAAACTCAAATCATTAAAACGTAATAAAAAATGTTGTAAATATATTTTGAACATACTTTGATATATATGTACATATTTGTTATAGGTTCGTGAATCGACCAGTGGCCAAGTCTTACTTCCCGACGAAGTAAAAATCTGTGAAAGTGAGTTATAGTCCCACTTTTAAAATCTAATATTTTTGGGATGAGAATACATGCAGTTTTATAAATGTTTTACGAAATAGACACAAGTAATTGAAACTACATTATATGGGTGAATGATCGAAGCCGAATATGCCCCTTTTGCTTGGTAGCCTAAGAATTAGTAAACCGATCTACTAATTGACGCGAATCCTAAAGATAGATCTATTGGGCCTAACGAACCCCATCCAAAGTACCAGATGTTTTAGTACTTCGAATTCGTTTTTTATCATGTCCGATGGATTTCCCAGAATGATAGGGGATATTATTATATGCATCTTGTTAATGTCGGTTACCAGGTGTTGACGTTTAAAGCATGTTTATTCTCAGGTGATTATTAAGAGCTTCCGCTGTTGCATGCTAAAATATGGACAAGATTCGGTGTCAGCATGATTGTATAATATTGTTTAAAACTGCATTCGAGATTTACTTTGTTGTAACATATTAATATTGTAAACCAATATGTTTTGGTAGTGTGTAAGTGTGATATTTTTAGATTATCATTTCTTGATAATCTAGGTGGTGTCTTTTTAACCTTGTCGATAAAATAAAGGTTTATGGTTTGTTTTAAAAACGAATGCAGTCTTTGAAAAACGTCTCATGTAGAGGTCAAAACCTCGCAAAGAGATCAATTAATATGAAATGTTTATAATCGATATGAACGGGACATTTCAACATCCTCCTAAAATTCTAACATCATAGCTAGGATAACATTGTCCAGTTTACACTTTGATAGTTGTACTAGGTTACATCTACTCAATTCTTCTAAGTATATCCCTAAATGTGCATACTGTATTTCATAATCTCCTTGCACGTTTTAATAGCACACTTCAAAGTTCTATATATCTTTATTTTAGATATCCACCTCATGAGACGACCCGTCCTAATCCATAAGGACGAATACAATAACATATGGTTACATTGCGAGGTATTTGACCTCTAAATGATACATTTTACAAATATTGCATTTGTTTTTAAAAGACAACTTTCATTACATCGAAAGTTGACATGTATGCATACCATTTCATAATATATCCAAACTATAAATGACTTAATAATAATCTTATTGAACTCAACGACTCGAATGCAACGTATTTTGAAATATGCCATGAATGACTCCAAGTAATATCTTTAAAATGAGCAAATGCACAGCAGAAGATTTCTTTAATACCTGAGAATAAACATGGATAAAAGTGTCAACCAAAAGGTTGGTGAGCTCATTAGTTTATCATAATCGATCAATTCCATAATTTTAAAAGACCACAAGATTTCATTTTTTTCCTATAAATATACATCTCATATTAGGCATTTCGCAAACTGCATAGAGATAAAAATCATTCATATGGTGAACACCTGGTAACCGACTAACAAGGATGCATATAGAATATACCCATCATTCCGAGACTCTCATCAGATATGATAATAACTCGAAGTACTAAAGCATTCCAAATTTCAGAATGGGATTTGTTAGGCCCATAGATCTATCTTTAGGATTCGCGTCAATTAGGGGCCAGTTCCCAAATTCTTAGGCTACCAAGTTAAAAGGGGCGATATTCGATTTCGATAATCCAACCATAGAATTTAATTTTTGAGTACTTGTGTCTGTCTCATCAAACATTTTTAAAACAGCGCATGTATTCTCAGTCCCAAAAATATATATTGCAAAAGCATTTAAAAAGGGAGTAATGAAACTCACGATACGATATTTTGTAGTAAACTATGTATACGACAATACTGAACAATGCATGGTTGGCCTTGGATTCACGAACCTATATCATTTATATATATATTAAAACGTATACTTGTAATCGAGCAAATATATATATAATTATTAGTGATATAATTTTTATATTAATAATTATATATTTCATTATTTAATTAATATATATTCATTTTATATAAAATATAAATTTTGTTATGTTATATGTATTAAATATATTTTTATATATGTATATATCATTTGTTTGTTAAAATAGTAATTATAATAATACTAAGACAATATCAGTAAAAATAATAATAATAATAATAATAATAATAATAATAATAATAATAATAATAATAATAATAATAATAATAATATTAATAATAATAATAATAATAATAATAATATTAATAATATTAATAATATTAATAATAATATTAATATAAATAATATTGATATTAATATTAATGATTCTATTAATGATACTATAATGATATTAATAGTAATACTACTTATAACAATAATAATAATGATAATAATAACAGTTTTTAAAAAAATGAAAAGTTTAATAGTAATGATAATAAAAATAATAATTTTTGGTAACAATACTTAATAATGAAGATCATATCTATAAAAATTACGATAATATTAATAATATTACTTATTATAATGATAATAATAATAATAATGATAATGATAATTATAAATAGATTAATAATACTAATATTTATAAAATAATACTAATACTATATTAATGAAAATAATAATAACTTTTATTATTTTCATAATAATAATAATAATAATAATAATAATAATAATAATAATAATAATAATCCTAATAATAGTAATAATAATACATAGATTAGTAATAATGATAATAATTATTATTATAATACTAGTAATACTAGTAATAATAACAATATTTAATAATAATAGCAATAATAATAAAAATAATAATAATAATAATAATAATAATAATAATAATAATAATAATAATAATAATAATAATAATAATAATAATAATAATAATAATAATAATAATAATAATAATAATAATAATAATAATAATAATAATAATAATAATAATAATAATAATGAAAATAATAGAAATGAAAATTACCCTAGAAAGCTTTTCTAAAAAAATGCCCCGAACCGGGCTCGAACCCGAGACCTCTTGCTAACCCAACTACACCCTTAACCATGGCTCCAGCTATTTCTTTCTGAATCAAAACACTCCTGAATATATTTACCCGTTTATTTATTCTGTTTCTATTCATTCTTCATCCTCACAAATTAAATCGACCAGAAATCTTTTTAACAATCTTAATAACGAATTTAAGATTTGAAATTTGATATGAAATTGATACAAAAACGTTTCTTTGTGGTTGATTGAGATTAACAGAAAATAAAAATAAAATAAAAATAAAGGCAGTAGCAGCAGCACAAAGAACAAATGAAACTCAAACTTTGATTATGAATTCTAGATCATTTTAGACTATAATTACAACATGAAATAGGTGTTAAATCATTCCTAAAAACTTTAGGAATGATCAATTGATCCAAAAACCTCAAAATGAATTCGAATTTCTTCATGAACAAATTGGTTAACTTTTTGAAATTAATCTTTGACTCCAAAATTAGAATTCGATAGGAAGAACTGGAGTTTGAAACTTTGCAGATAGTTTGATTACAAGATTCCTAACAACACTACTTTTATAGATTTTGAAATTAAGTTCAAAATCGAGCTTTGAGTAAAATGAGTTAAAGAACAGGGGAGTTTAAGCTTTTTCATGAACTTTTGGTTTTTAATTTCAAATTGCAGTAGGGAAATGGCAGTATATAAGATAGTTTTCGAATAATTGAAGTTATTATAGATGATATGATCGTTGTTTGTTTTGTATTGACAATTGAGGTCGATTTTTAACTCGAGCAGACAATAAAAAAAATTGATTGTGATATATAACAAATTCGTATGATTGATACAGATGATGGATATTCGAATGGTTTTTCAACAACAATCGATTGTTTTATAGCAAAGAGGATATCGATAGAGTTTTATCAAACAGACAAGAATCCAAATTTGATATCAATGTATACAGACTTTAGTAATTTTTATAATTTTAATTAATATTAATAATTAATAAATATATATATATATATATATATATATATAATATACTTTTAATATTAATAATAATAATATTATTATTAATTAATAAAGATAATGATAATTATTAATAATATTGTTAATAATAATAATAATAATAATAATAATAATAATAATAATAATAATAATAATAATAATAATAATACTAATAATAATAGTAATATAAGTTGTATTATAAAAACAATTATAATAATTTTAATAATTTTAGTAATAATAATATTAATAACATTATTAATAATACTAGTAGTTATAATAATGATAATAATACTTAATAATAGTAATAATAATGATATTAATAAAGATAACAATAATATTAGTAACAATTTAAATGTATCAAATTTTATATCTATATATTATATTAAAATAATAATATTCATAAAATACTGATATTAATATTAATATTAATATTAATATTAATATTTATTTTAATAATAATAATAAAAGTAATAAGAACTATATTTTAACATGTAATTACATATATTGATATTACAATTTAATAATTGTGTAATATTTAATAATTATATAATACATTATTTAATACATTTGTTGAATATTTAATATTTTTACATCTTAAAATATTACAATACACATATAATATTAATTATGTATAGAAATCATATATATATATATATATATATATATATATATATATATATATATATATATATATATATATATATATATATATAGCAACTTATTGTATATATTCAAATTACGTTATTTAAACAAAACATTTTAATACTCAAATTCTATTATATCGAAAAATGTTTTCATACATTCGAAACTAAATTAAATGAATATTAAATTGGGTTCTCCAAAACTAATTACATTCACATCACATTATTGAAACATTATAATAATAAAAGTTTATTATTTCGAAGAACGTCATCATATATTTGAACTAAATCGAATAAATATAATTTAGCTTTCTAGAATTAGTTATATCCAAAATTATTCTTTAAAAGGTTTCATCTATATCGTAAAATGTTTTCAATATTATGAAAACTAAATAATTAACTTATCAAGAGACACGAGGCAATTATTATAACGCATGCATTGAAAATTAAGAAGGAATCTCCACTAGCTTTTGTCTAGTTACCGTTAATTGGCACTTTGTTCTTACTTGTAAATCACTTTACCATTTTCCGAATGTTGTTAAAAAGAACAGATTTCTTAAATCACAGTGGATCTCACAACAGAGACCCGTAATCATATCACAATGTATCTGATAATTCAATCATTCGATATTATCATTTAATTCGGTCGATAAATATATTAAACATATATTGAAACAAATACGTTCATGTAAAGTATTATACATCTAATATTTTGTTAACATTTTCAATTAATATAACCATATATTATATATACATATCTATATACACATAAATGTTCGTGAATCTTCGGGAATGGTTAAAGGTTAATTGAATGTATGACAACAGTTCAAACTTTTTGAGACTTAACATAACAGATTTTGCTTATCGTGTCGAAAACATATAAAGATTAAGTTTAAATTTGGTCAAAAATTTTCCGGTCGTCACACCTCATGCTCAGATTCAAATTGAAAATTGACTTCCTTGATATGAATGTTAGCATTTGAAGGAATCTTGTTAGTCAACATTGATGAAAGAAAGTCATATGTGCACATTTTAATGTTACTAGAAGTTAGACATTTGTGCTCATTGCTATATGTTTGTACTAACCAAGTTTCATTGTTTATCTTTTTTGAGACATAAATTACCCATGGTCATTTTCAAGTTTTACATGTTTGGTTCGGATTTTCAATTTTATACAATACTTAGTTCCCAAGCTTAACGTTTAAGATTTTCCGTTTTAGACCGACAACTTTGACCGAACGTGTTTCCTCATATATTCATCCAAATAAGATAATTTTAACACCTAAAGTTATATTTTTGTATACTTTTTACAACCATGTAAAGTTGGTTTCCAGAATCAAAATAAAAGTTAGTCAACTTCGTGATTTCGTACAAGTGTACAAAACAGTCCGTTTTTGACACTATAAGCATCCATGCATGCTTAAAAATAGTAAAACATGTTTATTTCTTTTAAGATCTTTACAGAAGGTCCATGACATATAATGAAGAACACATGGTGAAAAGGATTTATCTCCATGTTCTCTTTAATATAGGTTTTAAATGTGGGATTCTTGATAAGTGTCAACAACAACAACAACCAAAATCTTAAGTTAACTTTGAGTGATCATATCTCAATCATTACTATATGCATTTTAGTGGATCTCAAGTCTTCTTATTATATTTGATCTTCAAAAAATAAACACATATTTTCGAATCCAACTTCGTTTGACATTTGTCAGATTAGTGTAAATCTTGACATGCAACGACCAAATCAAAATGTAAAATACCTTTTTCTTTTCACAAATTATAAAAATTTAACTGGAAGTCATGAACATGTATAAGAGCATGTGTTAAAAGTATTAAGTCCAGAATTAAAGTCTAAGTTGGTTCTTAATTCATTATTTTAAAATAGTTCATATGGACAGATTTAGATTAAGTGTTGTTTGACAACTTTTAATCATTTTTACATGAATGCAAGTTATCAAATCTTGAAGTTAGTTTGTTAGGTGTTATTATACATAAACATAAGTATATATAGCCACAACTTGGCAAGGTCATGAATAGATATGAACAATCCTTAAGTTTAAACACTATGTTCTAGCATTCACATCATTGGTGACCTTGTTAGAGGGCAAACAAGTTAGCTTAGTTAATATATATATATATATATATATATATATATATATATATATATATATATATATATATATATATATATATATATATATATATATATATATATATATATATATATATATATATATATATATATATATATATATATATATATATATATATATATATATTAGTATAGTTACAGCCACAACTAAGCAAGATTAAGAATAGCAATATGAAAAAACGTTCTAGCATTTACATCTTTAGAGATTTTGTTAGAGGGCAAACAAACAAAGAAGATAAAGTATGTGAGTGCTACCTTTGAAGGACACTAGAAATTTGGTTGAAGGTATGATGAATATAGATGAAGATGAGATAAAAATTTCTTGATGGTTGAGAGAGATTGAGTAAGAGATGAGAGAAAATCAAGTTGGTGATTGTGTATGTGTGTGAGATGTGGTGTCCAAGAGGGACAGAAAAGGTAAGAAAAGCCAAGTCTACAAGGAAGTATTAGATAAGTAATGATGGATATTTGCATGTAATTAGCTCATGGATTATTTTTAATTAACTTAGCTCAATTATACTTAGTTACATACTTAATTAATTTAAACATAGTGTAAGTGTATAATGGTATATTAGTGTAAGCATGTAGTGTATGTATATGTTGTGTAATTATGTACGAGTCTTGTACTTTACATTAATAAAATACTTGGATTAATTCTTCAAGTAATTATACATAATACATAGGTGATTGTATTTGTTAAATTTTCATGTATATAATTAAATGAATTTTGCTAGTTAAGTATATTTCAAAAATACTTATCTACTAGACTTTCGAGTTGTATAATTAAATGTACGAGTAAGGGTTTAGTCTAATGTACGAATGATCATGAATGCATAAAATCCCAAAGAAAAATATAGGACTCGAAATAACCATTTTCTTATCGTGTTGGAAAAATTTTAATTTGTTCAAGTTAGGTTGATTAACCTAGTCGGTAACTCAGGGTCGTCACAGTCTCTATCCGTTAAAGAAAATTTCATCCCGAAATTTTACTTAGTACATGAATGTTTTGTTATATCGGCGAAAAGATGTAGATACTTCTGTTTCAAATGGTCCTTCTGTTCCCAATTAATTTTGGGACCTCTACGAGCATTCCATTAAACTTTGATATTCGGTATGCTACTATGCTTTTATCGCTTAACTTCATGGTCTATGATTTCTTATGATCTAATATAATATGAAGCTTGTCGTCCATAAGAATTTCTTCCAAAGGAATAACGAGTCTCTCGTCGGACTAACATTTCTTCAAGTTCAAGACATGAAGAGTTTCGCGGATACTACTAAGCTCTTGCGGAAATTTCAACCGATACGCTACCGGACCCAACCTATCAATTATCTCGAATGGTCCATCATAAATAGGGTTTAGTTTTCCTCACTTCCAGAATCGAATCACACCCTTCCATGGAGACACCTTAAGCATGAGTTTGTCTCCTACTTGAAATTCTAATGGTTTTTTCTGGACATCATCATAACTCTTTTTCTGAATCCTGGCTATCTTAAATCTTTCTTAGATTTGGAAGATCTTCTCGGTAGTTTCATGTATGAAACTACATTTTCTACCATTTAGTGCTTCAAATGGTGCAACCTTAATATTAGTATGATAATTGTTGTTTTACGAGATTTTCGCTAACGGTAGAGATCTTTCCCATCGATTCCCAAAATCAAGCACACATGCTCTAAGCATATCCTCTAGAGTCTGACTAGTCCTTTCTATTTGCCCATCAATTTACGGATGGTAAGTAGTACTCATGTCTAGTCGAGTTCCTAATGCCTCTTGTAATGATTGCCAGACTCTCGACGTGAATCGGCTGTCACAATCAGATATAACAGAGATAGGCAATCTATGTCTAGAAACAACTTATAAAAAACATAATTATGCCAATTTCTACAACTAATCTATTTCTTTCATGGGTAAGAGGTGTGTAGACTTGGTGAGTCAATCAACTATTACCTATGTAGTGTCATAACCACATGTGGTTCTTGGTATTTTTGTGATGAAATCCATTGTTATTCCTTCCCATTTCCAGTGAGGAATTTCTGGCTGTTGCAATAATCCAGACGGTTTTGGTTCTCCGCTTTGACTTTCAAACAAGTCAAACATTTACCCACATAGGTGCAAACATTTACCCACTGGTATCAGAGCTTCAGTCTTGATAATTTCATATCTTGGATCTGAATTCTCTATTGGTCCCATACAGCAACACAGCTTATCTCAAAAATGGTTCTACCAATAGAACATCCAAGTTTGATGAAGATGAATATGAAACTTGGAGAGATAGTTATATAGCCAAAATGGACGGTTTTATTTATGCGGTGTCGTTAGGTCGCAAAAAGTCAGAATCAGTTACCTAAAGAGAGTAATGGTTTTATTATTTATATTTAGCTGGGTTTCCTAGCTATAGTTCACCTACTTGTCTTCCTTTTAACGAGTAAGTGGTAAATATAACTCAGTTTCATATTTTTGTATGTTTGCTCAGTAACGTGGGATAAAAGTACTAAATAGTTAACCCTGGTGACAAGTAGTGAATGATTAAGATTAACTAAAGGTAATACAAACTGTAAAGATAAAAATGGATAGGTATGAATAATAGAATACTGATGGGGAATTATCACAAGAGTTTAACTTCCTAGAATGAACACTAAATCTCAATCAATTGGGTCATTAACCTAATCAATTTATCACTAAGAGTTTAGGCTTTGAAGATTCTGGCCAAGACGGATATCCCTACTCCCAAAGTTAACCATAGAGGGTTTAAATGACCTTATGGATAGAATCCTAGGTACATGAATAAAGTGGTATATCCCTAAAGGAAAGTCTCAGCTTTTCTTAATCCTAGTTGGTCTAACTACAGTAATATTCTACCACTTAATACTAAGCTATGCCTTAACATTAACAGATGTGCAATCTTAGATATTCTAAGGTACTACTAATTGGATTAGAGGTCTCTCCTTTGCGATCACTTACTCAACCCCGGATCATCTTACAACATCTCAAGAACGTTGCTTCTGACGCGGATCATGCTTTTGAGCAAGCCAGTGTTCACTAAACTCTATATTGCCCACACTAATCACAACCTAAATGGGTAGCTCTTCTTTGATGGATAAGTGATTAACCTTACATAGGTACTATATCTCTATTATGACGTTAAGCACACATGACTACTTAACTTGTATCCTACGGTTGATCAGGTCCTAATACTAGGTTATAGGCACGTGAATAAGTGGAAAAGGTGATTCGTAAATTAGACTTCTAAACCGTCAAGGTTTCAGCATAACAACAGCATAAGTTTCAAATAAAGTATTCAACATGCAATAAACATTTTCAATGAATTGATAAGCATGCAAGATGAAAGAAACTTAAAGTAACAAGATAACTTTATTAAGTTAAGTAAAGCGTTCACAATTTACAGACGAGATCTAGACCATTACAAGTGCTGACATCCTCTAGACCGCTCCTAGTACAATCTTCGGCGTTCGCCTCCGGGGTACTTAATTTTCCGCTCGGAGGTGAGAAGGCCTTGAAAACTCTAGTATGAGAAAGTGTATTGTAGTGAGAGAGTGAAGAGAGGTGTGTTGAAAATGGATGACAAAAAACCTTTAAATAGAAGTGAATTTGGCCTGCATACGGCTGGCAAGCCATTTTGGCAAGCTGTATGGCAGGCCATTTTTGGCAGCCATTTGCTCTAGTTAGCCGTTTTTCCTGGCCATTTGGTTGGGCCGTATGGGAGGCCGTTTTCCCTATAGGCAGGCCGTATGGAAAGTCGTTTGGCCTGCTTTGGTTTGCTGATTTCACTGGATCGTAACTTGATTTCCTTGATCTTGACTTGGTTTCTCGTCTTTCACCGTTTTCATTCTAGAATATTCGTTATAGCTCTGATTCTCTTGATTCTTTTTGCATTGTCTTCGTAATTACTTAATCTACAAATTTAACCGACAAAGCAATTATTTTGCTGACAAAGTTTTTAAATTTATGTTTTTGGGACTAAATATCGGGGGTAAAAACGTGACTTTTTAACCGATATCAGATATCCCCCACTTACACTTTACTTTTCCTCAAGCAAACTTTCGAGCTTTTAGCACAGAAGATTTTTATTCGTAGTGATCAAGTGATCTTTGTTTCATAAGACATTGGAACAAAAACTTGGTTTTACTCTTTTTGTTATTCCCAAACCTTTTCACGCAAGTATGAGAGAGGTTACATAACTGAGGCTATCTCACTCAGGTCACTCAATTCACTAAAGTGTATCGGGTGTCCTATAGTTCTAAGAAATGAAATCTCTCATAGCTAGTCATGTTTGCATTCTTCGTCATAGGCTTGATCAAGACTCAAATCTCCATCACTTATTTGTGAGAACTTTCAGTTATAGACTCAGCTTATATTGTGAAGTGATGGTGACTTTGGAGGTTAAAGGGTGTAAAGGGTTGGATAGATAGGAGTTCTTTAAAGGATCAATTTTGATAATCCTTTCAGCTTTTTGTCAGGAATTTCAAGGTGAGCATCCTTCTTTTTGACTACCAAGAGTTCTTTTCTCGAATCTTTTCGGTTCCACTCCTTTTCTTAGAACCTTTATTCATTTTTTTAAAGTAAGCATCTTTCGCTTTTCTCCTCGAGGTCTCCTTTTGTTGGCGGTCTCTTTGATATTTGACTTGGATGCTCACATTTTTCTAATGCGGTGTTATAGAAGATTTCCCGGAAGTATGATTTCGTCGGGATTTATTCCTTTATTTATGAGGTGAATGAAATGAATAGATAGCGATAGATAGATATGTGATGGCTTGGAGTGAAAATGGAAATGAAGGTTTGTGATGGGGGTGTTTTTCTTCACAAATAGCCGAGGTTTCTAACCTAGTAGTTTTCGCCAAAAGGTTTGATTCTGAAATGTAGATTGAGAGCAAGTTCTCATTCAGAGTGCTAACATCGGCGCACTCAACGGAAATATAGTGAAGCACTAAAAATGAGTGCTTGCTAGGCCTTATTTGGGGTGCCTTACAACAATTATAATGAGTCGAATTGCGCCTTTCGTTATGCAAAGCTCTTTTGGAAAATTTAGTTTGGTTTTCGCAAAAAGTTTTGACCTTGTTTTGCCCTTTTGTCTATTTTATAACAAAAACTTTTTGATCATTTATATAATTTTGTAATCCTAAGTGTTTTATGGCTCGGAAAGTTTTAAATTTTGTGAAAAATTTAGTTTTATAAACACTTAAGGATTTTGCGAGAATCATTATGTGCAATATTGCTATCCCACACTTTAAAATAACATTGTCCTCAATGTTAAGGATACGGAGTATCCCAAACTTAGGTTTTGAAAAGGTCTTTTGTTATGAAAAGATTATGTTGATGGGGTTGCTAATCCCACACTTAATGTTTGAAGTGGTATAATATATTGCGTATATTGTATTGAAATAATGGTGAAGACGTAGTACTCCCCTATGGTTGCAAGGCATGTAATGGATGGTTAGCTAATTATGGTTTCTTCTAATCTCGTAGTGGCACCATTCTCATTCAGTGCGTCCTTGCTCCAAGTCGTGCTTCCACCTTGTACGATCTCGATCGTCGTTTGTTTGTGATGTTTATTCTTGCAATTATATTCTACCATTATCATACAAACTTAAACATAAAAAGTAGTTATGCCCTAGATTGGGCGTACGGACATAATGTAATATTGTAATAACATCATACGCGATCATAAAATAAAATATAGAGATAGGGAGAATAATAGATGATCTGGCTGTTGTGGAGGAAGAGAATATGATACACTCGTGCGAGGCTGCTTTGGGTTCCTTAGAGCTGATTACCCCTCGTTGGCTATCTCCTCATTGGTGGTGAACTGTCGTGCCAATTCTGAAGTGTTCACTCCTGGAGATATTCTGAAACGAACCTCGTCTGAACATGCAATCAGTCCGGTAAGTGATGAGGTGCTAGTATGAATCATGGGCCCTGTATGCCATCTCTGTTCTTCCATCAGATCTCGACCCCAATCGTTATGCATACCCATTCCTCCAAAACCTTGTGTCACACCCTCAGCCATACCCTGGCTATGATGACCCGGAAAATTTCGACTTATTTAAACCAATTCTCTATATGATTTAATATATTTTCGTCATGATAAGCAATGCATTTTGACAAGTTTTAAAACTTTTGGAAATGAGTTTTATATAACGGTTGCCCACCTTGTTTGTCCGACGATTCACGAATGTCGTAACTTATGATAATTATATAATTGTGTGTGTGTGTGTGTGTATATATACGAAAACATGCGAATAATATTTATATACTAAATGATAAAAATTTACTATTGAATGATGCAGTTTCGAATTAAAAAGTTTACTTATATAATTGTTTTATTTTTATAATGTATTTTTTTTAGTTTTTAAGAAGACACGAAGTTAATTCAAAGATGTACAAGTTGTAAAGCACAACGTACAACAATGTAACTTAAATAGTTGAATCGAAATTAATTCTCTTACTATTCATAAGAATAGTAAATGAAACGAAATTAATTAATTTACTATTCACATGAAAGTAACATGATAGAAATTATTAATTATAAGTTACATAAAATACCCCTGAAGTATTTAATAAATACGACTTTTAAAAATATTAAAATTCGTTAATTCATTTGAATTAAACGAATTTAATAATTCACGGTGGCACAGAATGATCAGCAGACTAGTACGTACACTCTACATCGAACGTATATAGTAGTTTTATAAATAAATGAACGTTTTTAAAACTAGTTTTATAAAGCTTAAGACCAAAATAAATATATGTATTCAATTATAAAAAGTGGAATATTTTTATTTATACTTTTACCCTTCAATTATTAGCAATAGAGTACGAAATACCGGTCCGCGAAAACTGTCGGCAGATATTATTGAATGTTAATTGTCACGTTTGAATCTATATTATTATTATATTATATTTATATTATTATATTTATTCTATATATATCGAACGAATTCTGGTTCGATGAATTCAAAAAACTTTCAATCTCTCTATCTCACATTACTCCGTATATTATTTATTTATATTTATTATTATTATTATTATTATTACTATTATGATTATTATTATTATTATTATTATTATTATTATTATTATTATTATTATTATTATTATTATTATTATTAAGATTAATATTATTATTATTAATCTAATTATTATCATTAGTAGTATTATTATTATTAGTATATACATAAAATACTACGACGGAGTGATGTTCGAGTGTTTTCAAAACGGGTTAAAGCTAAGAAAATTATAGGTTATAACTATGGAGGTTATGGGTATTGCTTGGGTGTTATGATCATGAGTCAAAGGTCAACCTAGCGTTTATCATCTCCGTTGCGTCTACATACTTTTCTGCAATATTGAATCACAATATTGATACGTGAGCATTCATATCTTATCTTTTATATATTAATAGTGTATCCATGTCTAGTGCTCGAGTATATATGTTTATACATGCTTGTATGCTAAATTTCGTCGTTAGATAGTTTTATGATGAATCACGAATTTAATACATATACTACTAATATAAGGTATATGATATGCATGTTATTGGAAAGCTGGTGAAAAATTAATAACTTTTCATTTAGAAATCGCGTGATTTCGATGGACGGATTAAAAGATATGGTCAACTGAATTATGCTTGACGTTAATTGAAATTGTGTTGGAAACTGTAAATTAATATTTAAAAAACTTGTTTATATGGTTAATAAATTGGATTTTTTGGATACTACTAGTCGAGTAAATGAATTCTTATATAAGACATGTCTTGTTTTGTTGAACAATTGTCAAAGTTGACTGTCTTATTATGTTTTAAAGCTTTATAAACACTATAATCTGATTTTACAAGTATTGGAAAACTATGTGAAATAATAAAACATTTCCGATTGCCATGATAATTCAAATATAATATAACTCCTGAAATAAATAGTATTTTGAGTTTGATAAACTATAAATTCGTTCAATTATCAAGATTTATACTATGTTAATATAATAAACATGTATAGATTTAAAGATCATATTGGGTCAGATTGACTTTTGAGATGACTTTTGTTAACTTTTGCATGTCGGCCTCGAGCATTAGGATTGTGATACACTATGACCTGACCTAGATTGTTAGACATGTATTGACCAACATATGTTCTCTAGGTTGAGATCTACGGTTATTTTGCATTCCGAGTTTCGGTCACATTTCAGTGAATGACCTTATGTGCTGCTGAGGTGAGTTTATAGATCCATTTTTTTAATTGCTTTTGCAATCTATATTTTTGGGCTGAGAATACATGCACTTTATTTTAAACGCAATGGACACAAGTACATACTAAATTCTACACTGAGTTTGAACTGAAAATCCCTTAGTTTTGGTAACTAGTAACTGCCGGTTATAAGAACTGGTGGGCAAGAGTAGTAGTATATGGATCCATAGGGCTTGACATCCCCGTCCATTCCAGGTATAGAGACCCTAGCCTGAACTATAAAGCGGACGTATGCTATTTGAGTTTAATACAAGTTGGTTTGCGTGTATTGTACATATTGGTTGCATATATGTTAAAACAGGGGTACTTATTATATATACGTTAAGTTTAGTTACTAGGGTGCTCAATTTTTTAGAATATTTTGATAAACATTTCGGGATGAAACAACTGAAATCTTGTGATCCACCTTTATATACAGATTATGCGCAACATTAAAACTATGAACTCACCAACCTTTGTGTTGACACTTTTAAGCATGTTTATTCTCAGGTTCCTAGAAGTCTTCCGCTGTTTGCTTATATGTTATACAAGCTATGTGCATGGAGTCATACATGCTTTATTCGAGACAACGTTGCATTCACAAATTCATCACCATGTATCTTATTTTGACTGCATTGTCAACGGATGTAGTATTGTAAACTATTATTTACGGTGATTGACTATATGTAGAAATCATCAGACGTCAAAAACCTTGGAATTAGATATTCATTTATGGTGTGCCTTTTCAAAAGAATACAATGTTTACAAAACGTATCATGTAGAGGTCAGTACCTCACTGTAAAATCGATGAATGATGTATTCGTCCAAATAGATTTGGACGGGTCATCACAGTTGGTATCGGAGCTTGAGATCATAGGGAACTAGAATTTGCTTTAGTGTGTTTAACTGGTAATTGTTAGGATGCATTAGTGAGTCTGGACTATGACCATGTATGTTTTTACCGATTTTTGCTTATCATTTCTTGTCAGAAATTACTTACTTATCATTCTTAAGTCTAGACACGTCTTACTACACTTATTACATAGATAGTGTATAGACAAAATTCATATCTTAACGTATCTGTTACTATAAACTTTGCCTGATATCTTCCGAAAATTCCTCCGTAATTTATTGGATTTTGGTATTATATATACATATGTAAATTATGTATTGAAGAATACCAAATCTAAGTCCTATAATCTATTTCACATCAAAAATCATTTCCCTGATTACACAAGATGGATCCCGTATCTAGTTCAAATTCCTTAGATTCTGACAGCTATTCCGATACGGATTTCCACTCGAGCTCCGAAAGCGGTGTGACCGGAATGGATCAACCAATTAGCCATCATCTATTCTGGATGAATTGTGGATGGGTTTGTAATCTACTTAATCATTAGAGACAAGAAGAAGGTGATCCCTTCCATCCACCACATTCACCTCTTGGCAAAAGACCTGAAGCACTTACCGGTGAACCTGTTCGAAACACCCTTTTCTCTCTCATTTCCATAGTATCTCGTCACAATTATATACTATCTCAAATTATGAATCTTATTCATTCGCTCGTCCGAACTGACAATCATCCTGGCATGATAGAATAAGTCAACGAGCTTCGCGCTCGCGTGACGGCTTTGGAGAATATGGTGCAAAGATTACAAGCACCATCAACAACACAAGTACCGCTAACAACATCCACATCGCAAGCCTCAATACCATAAACACCAGCAGCATCACCATCATCAACACCAACAGGATCATTACCACCACCAACAACCACATCTACATCACACGCCTCAACATCACAATCTGTACCTCGGGCATCAACATCATACGCACCATAGGTACCACGGAGTACCAACATCAACAAACGATGAAGTATTAATTCATCACTTCATTGAAGAAATATTCTACAGAGAATATGTAGTTTCTAAAAGTTTTAGAGATTACTATTTCTATTTCTAACCGTAAATTAGATGAGTGGATAGAGGGGAGAATAGAAACCCTGACAGGAATGGTGCATGATTTACAAGCTAGACTTGTTATACAAGCATCACCAGCATCACCATCAGTATTACCAACACCAGTAACACCTGTAGCACCACAAACTCCACTAACTCCATAACCACCGACGATATCGACACCATAATCACCAACGGATATATTGAAATAACGAGTTATGGAGCATTAACTCCTTATTTTCAAAGAATTTATATATTATATATATGAATTTTGGAAACCATAATATATCTTTTGGTACTAAGCTATTACGTATGAATTTTTTTTTCAAAGGGTAAGTACTACTCGGTTAATTCATATTACTAATATGCTATGATGTACATGCTTCGTTAAACGACTTAACCATCGTTAACTACAATCTATGTTTCAACTCAATGAATTCCATTTCATAATAAACCAAGCATATTAATCAATTACATGTTTGATTTTACACTTTCATCTTCGATGTATTTGAAACTTTCTAGAAAAAATCACTCGTACCTTGCGAGTTCACAAATTTCCACAAGCACTAATATCCTTCACCGAGGAATGTCGATAAGAATAGATAATGAAGTATTGATGACATTAGTGAAATACTCTACCAAGATTATGTAATCTCTAATGTTTCAGAGATTATTCATTTCTAGTTACAGCCGAAAATCAAACGAGTTTAATAGAATATTAACTCATTAAATCTGTATTACATCTGAAGAAAATATACATTCATATATTTTCATAAAGATTGTAATAAAGATTATTTTTGTAGAAACTATTAATTGTGAAAATATTTTAACGGGTAGGTAATACCCGAGAAATATTCAGATTTCACGTTAATATGTTACACTGTACATTCTTAAATTACTCAATAATCATTAACCATACTCACTACTTTCACAACGATATACATTCTTTCATAGAAATCAGAACAAACTTTCTCACTCTAATTCAATTACATATTCTGATTTTAAACATATCAGAATCCAGAATCCAAGTCAAGATATAATAGATAGCATCACTCTTAGATCCCTACATCTTTCAAAACTATACGTTGACTTCAAAACTGTGCTAGAACATCACTTCTATTCATAAAACTCAGAAAAATATTTGTATCCTTCAAAATTCTAGAACATCATATGTATATTGACGATTACAATCTGCGTTCAAACCCTTCATAATTCTTGAGAATACCTCAATTAAGAAATAATCGAGAGGATGATCCAACCACACTTTAGCTACGAAAAGAAAGATTTATGCATATAGTCATGCACCTGAAAAACTCCCGAAACCTAAGTAAAAATTTAACATGAACCTGTGATCCATTGACATTGTTATTACCGAAAATAACCTTGCAATCCCTTTTCAAAGTATCCAGTTTTATCACACTTCCAACCAGTCAACTTTGACTTTTCAGATTAGCCTTATAACCTTGAGATATACGTTTTTGTAACCGGGGAACCTTTTATATTCCACCACATTAACAGTAAATGTACCAGCAATTTCATTACCCTTTGACTTAAGCCTCTCCGAAAAGTCACTATACTTATTCTTTGAAACCCTATCATGTACTCATCTGCATCTTGTAACGGTAGTTGCCATACCAAAAAGCTTGAATCATTATTCTCAAATTTTGCAGCAATTCTACGCCAACAGATATATATGTATATATATATATATATATATATATATATATATATATATATATATATATATATATATATATATATATATATATATATATATACATATACATATAACGTCTATCTCCTAAACTTACATACTTCAAATGTGAAGTTCCTGAAAAATACCCCAAACTGCGAACTAGTTCTCCGAATTTTCGAAAAATGCTGATGAAGCAGCAAAAACTGTAAACAACTTTAATAGTCGAAAGTTTGATGATAAAGAGTAGTGTGTTGAAAAAAGCTCAGAAAATAAGAAAATTTGGTACTGAAAAATGGATTGAGAAAACCATGAAGGAGGCTGTGGACAAATCACAAAGACGAAATTTACCTTCAAAGAATCCAAATAATTCAGTGTCTGCTGAAATTGTTAGCGAACACCTTACTCCTTATTCTAAACCTTCGCAGATAAATTTTTTGCATCATCCTTTGATTCCAGATATTTTAAAATTCTAAAACATCATCGAATCTTTCAGCATAAATATCCTCGATATTTCTGAAGATACCATCATAACTATCATTGTTCGAGATTATTTATCTCTTTGCGCTATCTGTGTTACATCATAAAAGAAACTGTTTTAGAATCTAAACTTCTGGAATCGTCGAGTTTAAATTATGAATGTATTCTGGAAAAGTGTTGGGAATTGAAGCATGAGTTAGTATAATATAATGGCGCTTGGCCAACGTGATTATATTACAATAAGTCATGCTGAGTTTCTAATGGAACGTGATAAAGGTTTACAGATCCCACCCTCATCATGAACCATGTTACATAACTCTTTCATTCTATTTAATCTCTAAACATATCAAGAAAATATTTTTCTTGATGATTCGGTCTTTTCCGGATATTTTGGTAATTTGACAAATCAAATCGTACTATTACATTTCCTTTCTGCTTTGTATATTATGATCATTCGAAACTCCATACCTACGAATTCTGGACCATTATTCGCTTGACTTGAAGTCGTGAATTAAAAAAAAGCAGGGAGCTCCTAAATATAAGAGAAAATATAAAGCCAGACAACAACACATAAACTACAAACCGTGTATATCAATACATATTGCAATGTAAAGACACGGGAGAATTAAAAACATTATAACCCCAAGGTAATAGTAGAAGAAAATAACTTCCTCTGGTGGCAGATGAAAAAGAAGAGAGAAGGATACGATAGACAGGAAAATGTCAAGGATCAGAACTGGATGAAGCATTTTCACAATCTTTTGAAAATATGAAATAAGGAAGAAGATGTAGGAGTGGTGAAAATAATGGAACGTAAGAGGTTGATTTATAGCGAAATAACGGACATAGCAATCGAGGCAGATTACGCATTTAATCAAATAAAATCATAATTTCCTTAATCACTGAAGAATCAAATCTTATATAGATTACAAAGATCTTCTTTAATTTCCTTAAATTCCGAAAATCCACCGTGACTACGTCAAAAGTTAAATCTCTATCTTTTGTGACAGCTTCACTCGTACGCTTCACATAATCGAATCGTTTTATCTATAGTAATCAACAATGATAAAACTCTAGTTATTAACTCATATTCGTCATGAAAACATTTTTATTGTTAGCCATGACAACCTCTATCAAATTTCGGGAAGAAATTTCTTTAACGGGTAGGTACTATGATGACCCGAAAAATTTTGACTTATTTAAACCAATTCTCTATATGATTTAATATTTTCGTCATGATAAGCAATGCATTTGACAAGTTTTAAAACTTTTTAAATGAGTTTTATATAACTGTTGCCCACCTTGTTTGTCCGACGATTCACGAACGTCGTAACTTATGATAATTATATAATTTTGTGTGTGTGTGTGTATATATATATATATATATATACGGAAACATGCTAATAATATTTATATACGAAATAATAAAAATTTACTATTGAATGATGCAGTTTCGATTTAAAAAGTTTACGTATATAATCGTTTTATTTTTATGATGTATTTTTTTTAATTTTTAAGAAGACACGAAGTTAATTCAAAGATGTACAAGTTGTAAAGCACAATGTACAACAATGTAACTTAAATAGTTGAATCGAAATTAATTCATTTACTATTTATATGAATAGTAAATGAAACGAAATTAATTAATTTACTATTCACATGAAAACGACATGATAGAAATTATTAATTATAAGTCAAATAAAATACCCCTGAAGTATTTTAATAAATACGAATTTTAAAAATATTAAAATTCGTTAATTCATTTGAATTAAACGAATTCAATAATTCACGGTAGCACAGAATGATCAGCAGACTAGTACGTACACTCTACATCGAACGTATATAGTAATTTTATAAATAAATGAACCTTTTACAACTAGTTTTATAAAGCTTAAGACCAAAATAAATATATGTATTCAATTATAAAAAGTAGAATATTTTTTATTTATACTTTTACCCGTCAATTATTAGCAACAGAGTACGAAATATCGGTCCGCAAAAATTGTCGGCAGATATTATTGAATGTTAATTGTCACTTTTGATTCTATATTATTATTATATTATATTTACATTATTATATTATATTTATTCTATATATATCGAACGAATTCTGGTTCGATGAATTCAAAAAACTTTCAATCTCTCTATCTCACATTACTCCGTATATTATTTATTTATATTCATTATTATTATTATTATTATTATTATAATTATTATTATTATTATTATTATTATTATTATTATTATTATTATTATTATTATTATTATTATTAAGATTAAGATTATTATTATTAATTTTATTATTATCATTAGTAGTATTATTATTGTTAGTATATACATAAAATACTACGACGGAGTGATGTTCGAGTGTTTTCAAAACGGGTTAAAGCTAAGGAAATTATAGGTTATAACTATGGAGGTTATGGGTATTGCTTGGGGGTTATGATCATGAGTCAAAGGTCAACCTAGCGTTTATTATCTCAGTTGCATCTACATACTTTCCTGCAATATTGAATCACAATATTGATACATGACCATTCTAATCTTATCTTTTCTATATTAATAGTGTATCCATGTCTAGTGCTCGAGTATATATGTTTATACATGCTTGTATGCTAAATTTCATCGTTAGATAGTTTTATGATGAATCACAAATTTAATACATATACTACTGATATAAGGTATATGATATGCATGTTATTGGAAAGCTAGTGAAAAATTAATAACTTTTCAATTAGAAATCGCGTGATTTCGATGAACGGATTAAAAGATATGGTCAACTGAATTATGTTTGACATTAATTGAAATTGTGTTGGAAACTGTAAATTAATATTTAAACAACTTGTTTATAAGATTAATAAATTGGATTTTTGGATACTACTAGTCGAGTAAATGAATTCTTATATAAGACACGTCTCGTTTTGTTGAACAATTGTCAAAGTTGACTGTCTTATCATGTTTTAAAGCTTTATAAACACTATAATCTGATTTTACAAGTATTGGAAAACTATGTGAAATAATAAAACATTTTCGATTGCCATGATAATTAAAATATAATATAACTCTTGAAATGAATAATATTTTGAGTTTGATAAACTATAAATTCGTTCAATTATCAAGACTTATACTATGTTAATATAATAAACATGTATAGATTTAAAGATCATATTGGGTCAGATTGACTTTTGAGATGACTTTTGTAAACTTTTGCATGTCGGTCTCGAGCATTAGGATTGTGATACACTATGACCTGACCTAGATTGTTAGACATGTATTGACCAACATATGTTCTCTAGGTTAAGATCTACGGTTATTTTTCATTCCGAGTTTCGGTCACTTTTCGGTGAATGACCTTATGTGCTGCTAAGGTGAGTTTATAGATCCCTTTTTTTTAATTGCTTTTGCAATCTATATTTTTTGGCTGAGAATACATACACTTTATTTTAAACGCAATGGACACAAGTACATACTAAATTCTACACTGAGTTTGAACCGAAAATCCCTTAGCTTTGGTAACTAGTAACTGCCGGTTATAAGAACTGGTGGGCGCGAGTAGTAGTATATGGATCCATAGGGCATGACATCCCCGTCCGTTCTAGGTATAGAGACCCTAGCCTGAACTATAAAGCGCACGTATGCTATTTGAGTTTAATACACGTTGGTTTACGTGTATTGTACATGTTGGTTGCATGTATGTTAAAACAGGGGTACTTATTATATATACGTTAAGTTTAGTTACCATGGTGCTCAATTTTGTAGAATATTTTGATAAACGTTTCTGGATGAAACAACTGAAATCTTGTGATCCACCTTTATATACAGATTATGCGCAACATTAAAACTATGAACTCACCAACCTTTGTGTTGACACTTTTAAGCATGTTTATTCTCAGGTTCCTAGGACTGTTTCGCTGTTTGCTTATATGTTATACAAGCTATGTGCATGGAGTCGTACATGCTTTATTCGAGAAAACGTTGCATTCACAAATTCATCACCATGTATCTTATTTTGACTGCATTGTCAACGAATGTAGTATTGTAAACTATTATTTACGGTGATTGTCTATATGTAGAAATCATCAGAAGTCAAAAACCTTGGAATTAGATATTCATTTATGGTGTGCCTTTTCAAAAGAATGCAATGTTTACAAAACGTATCATGTAGAGGTCAGTACCTCACTGTGAATACGATGAATGATGTATTCGTCCAAATGGATTTGGATGGGTCATCACACTAGCTCACGACCTGATCCCATACGGAGGTCTGAGAAGCAATGGATGTATCTCTGTATGTGCTGATGAGGTTTTGTCCGAAAATGTTGGTGGCCAAATCCTCATGTCCTGTGCTCTGCTCCTGAGGTGGAGAAGGTGTGTGCTGAATATAATGAAACTGAGGAGGATGAGGTGGTGCGCGATGATAACTAGTCCCTGCTTCTCTAGGCTCTCTGTGGGCGACCATCAAAGGATACTGGTGAGGGTACGGTGGGATATTAAGCTGGCTGGCTGCATAATTTCGTGAAGTGATCCAGATTCTGAAAGATAGAAGTCTCAGTAAACCATCTCTCCGCCCCAGGTAAATCCCCCATGTGGTAATGATACGGCCCAAAGCGTGGTTGATCCTCCTGACGTACTGATGAGCGTCGATGGGTCTCAGTATCAATGGGCTCACCATGCATTGTGGGATCATCCACATCCCTCAGCTCCTGCGAACCTCATCACCTCCTACCATCCCTCATCCTCGGGTCAGGTCTAAATTTCCTAATTGTCACACCAGGCACTGTCCGATCTATTGAATCTGCAATTTCCGGATTAGCTAAAACTATCAAATGCTGATCCCGTACCCGAATGAACTGCTAGTTGTGTAGCAGTTTATACTCGATCTCCTCTGACTCAGTCACCCTTCGATAACCCAATCCCTCGATACTACCCTAAATATGCATCCGACAAAGAATTCTGGTGACAACGGCTCTTAAGACTGGTGCAATTGTACCCGGTGTGTTCCTCTCGTTAGTGAATGCCTGGGCCAGAAGATATTCAACCTGCATGTTCTGGTTTGGATCATGGAGTGCATAAGGCTCATGTCAGCAATGGTGATAGCTCCTCTATGTTGGGTTTTCGGATGAAGAATCTTGACGATGAGGTGGTGGAGGATGCGAGGAATGGGGTTAATAAAACTGGAGGCCTTTTTACCTGACCTTCAGGCTTCCTGATCGGTAGTGTAGGTTCTCCAAAAGACTTGGTGATCGATCATTGGGTCCAAAGTAGTGTACCCTCTTTTGAACATTGGGCGGTTAACATGAGTTCTCTTGTATAGTTTTAAGTGAATGGCGAACTGTGCAAGAGTGAGGTGATGCATGATGTTTTGGTGGCGGAAATGGATGCAAAGACGACTGTTGTACTCCTCTGATTCGACGTTTGCTTCAAAGTTCCATGTTTCCTTCAACTCAGCAAACGGTTCCTGATACACCCGTTCGTTAATCTCAAACAGCTTTTGCCAGGCGCTGTGATTTTTTCTATTTGCTGTAAAACATAAGATTCTTCTCAACTCATCTGCCCACCCACACTGTTCCATTATTTCCCAGTTGATATACTTGTTGTGACCCTTTTCCCTATTTACCCAATTACGCATAAATGGCTCGTATTCTACTGGGTTATCTTGCCCGTGAATGGAGTGGGGCAACTCGTATTCGGCTGGAAGATAGTTTGCGATCTGCAAGAGTCAAACAATGTAGGTTATGTTCCAAAATAATAAGACTTATAATAACACTCAGAAATGAAAAATGCTTATATTTTTGAAAAAATTCTAAATGAGTTCTTTAAAAATGGCATTTTCCATATCCATGTTATTGTCAATTATAGCCAAAGTTACCGCAAACAATATCTAAACTGACTATAAACTTATTTCTAAGAAAAATTCGAAGCGTACCCGTGATTGCAACAAATAATGTTAAAAATAATAGTTATTGCGAGTTAGTTGTAATAAGCAATTTTGATCAAAGTAAGATGATTTTTAAGCATACAATGATCCTAATGACCATTTTTAATTAACTTAAATATTTTTAAACAACAAACTTTGCCTATAATGCCCTTAAGTCATGGTTTAAGACCATTTTTATCGAAACATATTCATTTTAATCAAAACGTACAAAATAAGAAAAATCAAAGACTATGCTCCAATTTTATTTGTAAGTCAATGATATCTCAATGTAGACTAAATTTCAAGTTATCCTAAGTTTTAAAAACATTTTAACGTTAGGAAAAACCTAAAGCCTAATTTCGTACACTTTTATCAAAATTTCAATTTTCAATCAAACAATCCTAAATTATTCCAAAACTAGTTTCTAAGTGTACTAGATGAATCACTAAGCCTAAATGAGCTAGCAAAACTTCAAATTTCCAAGAATTTCAGGAATTTCTAGCCTAAAACTCAAATTCACGAATCGTAAGCTAAAAGTGAACTAAAATGCCTCAATCGAACCTAAAAACTAACACATATCAATCACATTGTCTAACTAAGCATGTATGGAATCAAAATTGGGCATATAACACGAATTGTTACAAAAGTCAAAAATTTGACTCTAAGCAAAAACTTGATTTTTAACCATGAAAGAGTACCTTTCGTGCAAAATTGATACCGGGAACGTGTTTAGAAGGCACAAGAGACTTAGATTAGTGCTTTGATTTGTTGAAATTGGCTAAAAAATGATGATGATGATGGTGTGCTCATGTGTCGGCCGAAGAAAAAAGAAGAAGAGAAAAAGAAAAGGAAAAAGGAAGGAGAATGAGAAGAAAAGAGGAAAGAAAATGGGCCCGTGTGGCGTACGTGTAATGACCCGCCAAAATCGCCAATGATGGAACCGTTAACTTAGGTCCCGTTACATGGTCATAGTCCCTAAATGAGACGTGTTTGACCAAAATTATGTCGCATTCATTTGAAACGTATATGACTTGCAAAGTTTTAAGTTACCAAACGGTTCGACCATAAGTTTAAGTTTACAAAAGTTATAGAGTATAATTGAATGACTTGTGACATAATATAAGTTGAAAATCACGATTTTTTATAAATTGCGCAAGCATGTAAACTTTAAGTTTGAATCTAAAGGTGCTATCACTAGCGTATGCATGTATGCTTGACTCCAAGAAAGTAATCTAAGTGTATGCATGTATGCTTGACCCCAAGCAAGTATTCAAAGTGTGCAGAAGCATGTATCAAGTAGCCAAGTATGAACCTGAGAAACATATAGAAAACTGTCAACAAAAAACATTGGTGAAATCATAGGTGTATTTGTAAACGTTGTTTTTGAACCACAAGATTTTGTATGGTTGATTATCCAAATCGTTTGCATTCCAAAAGTACGTTCGCGAGCACCCAATTATCAAGGCTTAATTGTTTTGTACCCTGTTATGTAGTGTAAAAACATACACTATACCCGAAAATATATTTCATCCGCTAATGGTAGCGAACCGTCCGAATGAGGGCTCATCAAGCCCATGTGATCACATAACATAAGTTCACGTTTACACCCTGCAAGTGTAACTAATGATAATTGAATTGAGGCTTTTTGTCACTGTGGAATGTTTGTTTTCGTACTTGTGTTCAAAGCATAAAAGTATGATACGTATATGTTTTCTCATCCCATGATTTAAAGAATAAAAGTTGTTGAAAAGATGGGACTATGATCTCACCGTAGTTGCACGCCAAAGTATTTGAAATTAAACGTTGTGCAAATGAAAGTTGCTTAGCCTTGACCTAAACAATTAAGTTGTATTAATTACGGGTTACGACACAAGGTCGGGCAAAATGTGTTCAATTAGTCATATGGCTCGTTACGACTCAATTAATATAGCATGTGAATCAAGTTGTCAAGTTTCATGCAAGATATAAGTGTAAAAGCACGTTAAAACGATTGCATATGTGTTTGGTCAAGTTTGACTAAAAGTCAAACTTGGTCAAAGTCAAAGTCAACAAGGTCGGGTCGGGGATCCGACAATTTTTCTTCAATTAGTAATCATATATGAACATGTTGGCCAAGTTTCATGTTAATCGAAGGTGCGTAGCATAGTTAGAATTAAACGATAAACGACCAAGCAAAACAGGAATTTGCAGTTCATTTAGACGGCGTCCAAAATGACTGGACGGTGTCCAACAGTGAAGGACTGGACGGCGTTCAATGATTGGGACGGCATCCAAAATAGTGTACAGATCCTGCTTTGCTGAAATCTCACAAGTGTAAGAACCAAACTTCAAACAATCACAATTTATGATCCGAAAACAATCAAAACATGTATCTTATATTGTCGGAAAGGTATTTTGACAAGGAATACAAGTAAATACGTTTCATAAATCAAATTCATCATTTACAACAACAAAATCCTCTTCAAATGATCGTTAAAAGTTCATCATTAAAGTTTCAAGTTCGTAAAATGCATTTCATGATTCGGGAACTTACTACGCACATATAATATTTCGTTTTGTAGGTAATTATGCATACAATACAACTAAACACTTACCAACAACATAGCAAAGTATTTGATGCATCGAAAGTTCGTTTTAAAATCTATCAAACCCTAACCAAGAATCACAAAATCAAATATCATGTTAATGTGGGATTTTCATGTCATCCAGCATACCAAAACAAAGCTAATGATGCTAGTAACACTTCTAACACATAAGATTTAACATCTAACAACATTTAATCAACCAAAATCAAAGAGTTAACAAACCCTTTTTCAAGTGTTCATGCTAGTTACTCAAAACAACAAGATCGAGCAAACAATTCACATATCCATGTTAAACTTGAGCCATAGACACTAACTAACACCATTTTAAGTTCATATATCGAATTAGAGAAATCTAGAGTTTTTAGAAATCTTACCCCAAGTAGTGAAATTGGTACCCAATTGAAGAGGATGATGCAAGGATCACAAAAGTACAATTCATTTTGATGTTTGATTTCTAGATTGGAAATGGATGATGAATCTTTATTTGAAGAAAATGAGAGAAAATGGAAATAGTAAAGAGGTGGGAGGTGGAAGAAATGAATGAATGGTGGAGATGGTGGGTTAACTAGTTGACCTAGTCAACTAGTTTGCCCACTAGCCAACTTTGGTCCCTCGAGTTTAAAAGCGGGTGCGGTAATTAACCAAACGAATTATCTTAAAAACGCTAGAGTAAACAAGATATGTTATAATTAAATAACAAAAATATTAAAAACACTTAATAACGGGGGATACGAATTTAGATAACGAAAGATATTATCTAAAAAAAAGATGGTGTTAAAATAATTTAACCGGAAAAAGGCGGGATGTTACATCACCTACACCTTAAAAGAAATTTTGTCCTGAAATTTAGTTGGAAGTAGTAGTCGTTGTTTCTTCCTCGAAATCTTGCGTTGCCAATTCTACGAATGAGTGGAGGTACTTCCTTGGGCATTCTAACAAACTTTGGCGGTTGGAATTTTACGTTGTTTTAAAGTTTGGTTTCACGATTCACAGTTCTCCTAGGAAGTGATGGTTGTCATCGATAGTAAGCTCATCGAAAAGGATAACAAGTTCTTGTTTTGTAAGACGCGTCTTTAAGTTTGATACACAGATTGTTGGATGAACGGAATTCGATTGAGTTGGGAGTTCGAAACGGTAAGCAACGGGTCCAATACGCTCCAATATTTCAAAAGGATCAAAAATATCGCAGATCTAGCTTTCTATGTTTCCCGAAACGGATTACACCTTTTCAAGGTGCGACTTTTAATGTTACGCGGTATCTTCTCTTCTCCGGTTCCAGCTTACGTTTGAAGACCGTAACGTAAGTAACTCAGTGCTCCATACGTGGGAAATGAAAGCAGAATTCTCTTTCATTAAGTAAATTCCCCACGCTAGTAGAGCTCCTAGTCCGACAAGTCTCGAAAGGTTTAGGTCTAACATCGGCATAGCTCTTTTGGCGACTACGTGCCGTATTGAGCCTTTCTTGGGTTTGAATGATCTTAACGGTTATTTCATGAATGAGTTCGGGTCCGGTGGTTTGCTTGTCACCTACTTCGGTCCAACGAATAGGAGAACGACATTGCAGTTATATAAAATTTTGAAAAGGTGTGGCGTTAATACTCGAATAATAACTATCATTGTAAGAGGAAATCAATTAAAGGCAACAATACAAGTTCGTGATATGTTTTCCAAGGTTTGAATCGTATGTTTGCTTGTTCCGTCGGTTTGTGGATGACATGCGGTACTCATGTTTAAACGTGTTCCCAAGGCTTCTTGTAAGGCACTCTGAAATTTAGAAGTGAAACGAGTATCTCAATCTGAAATAAATGACAATGGCACACCGTGTCGAGATAGAATTCCTATAATGTATAGTCGTGTAAGACCCGAATATTTATTTTGTATACTTGTTTATAAAAGACATACGAGAACGGGCTTCGTTTAATATTTATATTTAGTTAAAAAGCAAAAGAACCTGAAACTAACTACTTGCGCGCCGCGCGGGTCTGGTGCGCGCCGCGCCGAATAGCGCTGACAGAATCCTTTGTTTTTAATTATTTTAAATGAAGGGTAATTTGGTAAATTCACTTGGGGCCGGATTTGTGAGCCATATCAGTTGGTTTAGATCCAACTTTGGATCATTTCACATCCATTCATCATCTTCATCCATTCTTAGAGAGAGAGAGAGAGGTCTAGAGAGAGATTTGAGGTTTTGGTGAAGAAGAAGCTCGAATCGTTCAAAGTCTCGGGTTTTAAAGTTGTTCCTTTCGTTCCTAGCTACGTTGTGGTGGTATTGGTAAGCTCAAACTCCGAATTTCATTTATTTGATTTGATATTCAAGTTAGGGTTTTGAGTTAAATTGTTGTGTAACCCTTTTAGGTGATGAAATGGGTTTATGGTGACTAGTTATTCTTGTCACTTGGCGGGTTTTGGGTTGGATGATGATTTGGCCTTGATTAGGCTTTGGTTTGGAGTTTAATCACTAGGTATAGTGATTATTGAAGTATTGGAACCCATTTAGGGTATTATGGTTGACTAATTGTGACTTTGGGTTAAATTAGGGTTCGGTGGTAATTATGACCCAATTGGCGATTTAATGATGTTTATAAACTTAAAATGGATTAAGTTGAAGTATAGAACCGAGTTAAATGTGTTTAGGTGTCAAAACTTGTAAAGGATGAGATTTTGACCTTTATGGACCTTTATGGGTCAAAATTAGGGTTTAAGTGTCAAAATGGGTATGACACGTGTTTAACACTTGAGTTCGAGTTTAATTGACATATTGGGAACACTCTCACTTGTGTTAGTGATTATGGGTTAGTTTGGGCACGGTTTGTGCTTGGAAGTGCATTTGGGTCGAAATTGCACTAATGGTTGAATTGGGTTGAATTGTGAATCCACTCTAAGTGTAATGTTGTAATTGTGATAATGGATTAGGTATTTCCCATTGGCGACTTGCGGATTACTTGGAAGCACTCTTCAAGACTTCAAGGTGAGTGATAATATCCTATGTGCATATGTATGTGTAGGATGGGTGCGGGTCGGGTGAAGTGATTCTCGGCTATAGAGCTCACTTCACATGTAAGTGGACTTGATGGACTTTTGCATGAGTCCAATTGGCACGGTTGTGCGTTTTGGTTGACCATCTTTGGCGAAGTACGCGTTCGCGTGTACACTATCACACGTGATTGTGATGTGGATGATATAACCCCAATGGCGAAGGGTTTTGAGTTGGAGAAGTGAATCGCGTGTAGTTCGGATTCACGATGACGCGTGTAGTTCGGTCATCTTATCAAAATGAATCTCGTGTAGTTCGGATTCATGGTGACTCGTGTAGTTCGGTCATCTTATCAAAATGAATCTCGTGTAGTTCGGATTCATGGTGACTCGTGTAGTTCGGTCATCTTATTGAGGTAGTAATCTCGTGTGGTTTCGGATTACTAAGGCTCGTGTAGTTCGGCCATCCTCGATGTTGTGAAGATAGTAATCTCGTGTGGGTTCGGATTACTAAGGCTCGTGTAGTTCGGCCAATCTTCATTGTGGTATTTGGTTCTCGGTATTGGGTTAAGGTGTTAACCTTGTTCGTTTATATTGTTATATATTAATGTATTTTTGTGTTGTAGCTAACCCTCCGGGTGTAGCTATTTGGCGTTGTTCACATCGTCGTTGGTGAACTTATATTGTTGTTGTATCTTTAGCTCGTTGCTTAGAGACCGTACGGTATGCTTAGTGTAGTGCCTTATATATGGATGCCTCGGTATGCGGTACTTGTTATTTTGTGGCGTGTCCATTTTATACATATATATGTATGTAGTATATTATCATTCACTAAGCGTTAGCTTACCCTCTCGTTGTTGACTCTTTTTATAGATTGCATGCGGATGGTGGCTCGGGTAAGCGCGAGGATTAGAGGACTTGCATAGTTTGCGTAGAAGGCTTGCTTTTGGATTTATTAGGATTGGGTAGCGTATTCCCAATCGCCATGCTCGGCTTTGTTTTGTATTAAAAGTCTTATGGTCGAAAATTGTATTTTGATACTTAAAGGGTAATTTGGGTCGATGTGGGCCCCGCTTCGTAAACATAATTTTATTAATAGAACGTGCTAGTTTTTATATATAGAACATGGGGTTAAAAGCGTTACGCCTAAATATGTCGGGAACTAGTCAAACATTTTCGCATTTAAAGACTTTCCGGACAGTCAGGTTTGGCGCGCCGCGCCAGGTGGCAGTTCAGCAATTTTTTTTTTATTTTGTAAATTTAACGCGGTTTAATGCGGGTTGGTTTGGGTTGTTATAAGTGGTATCAGAGCATGGTCTAAGGGATTTAGGTGACTTGAGATAGGTGCCTAGACTTAGACTTTTGTGTGTGCTATTTTGTTGCGGGACTTGTAGGATTACGGGTCAGAATGGGTTTGGTTAGTGCCTTTGCTATAGGTTGACTAACGTTTATATTAGCAATGCGGATATTATTAATATGTTGTGTGTTGTGATAATAATTCTCGCGTGTGTTTGTACCGCGTAGAATTTTGGTTGTGTTTGTGTATATCATCGAGCGAGACGGTCGTTGTACTAACGAGTCGATGCGGCATGTGTGCGTAATAAGAACTTGCAAACCTTATTACGGGTGCAAATCGTGTCTAACAAGTGATGTACGATGAGTGTTTAGCAAGATGGGGCTGTGTCGTGCGTTCGGTTTTACACGTTCGTGGACTAATCGTTTTGCATTCTTTAGAATGACGATGCGAAACGAGACCGAGGCGAATGATGCGGAGTTTAACACTAGGGTTGCGGCCGCCGTTGTGGAGCAAATGGGTGCATTAGAAGAAAGAATGGAAAGGAGGTATTCCGAACTTCAAAGTAGTGGTGAAATGGAGCGTTATCTTAAGAGCTTCATGAGGACTAAACCCCCGATGTATGACGGAAAGCCGGATCCTTTGGTAAGCACAACTTGGATTTCGGATGTCGAAGGGTGTTTCCGTACTATTGATTGCCCTCCTGAGAGAAAGACGAGACTCGCTACGAGTTTGTTGCAGGGTAGGGCAAGGGATTGGTTGGATGGTAAGATTGAGCTTGTCGGTGGCGAGACGTTTATGGCTTTATCGTGGGACGACTTTAAGGAGGAATTCTTCGAGGAGTTCCGGACTTCGGCCGATTTGTGGGAATTGCGTAATGAGTTGCGAAATTTGCGACAAGGATCTATGGATTTGAGTACTCTCAAGACGACCTTTATGGCGAAGGCTCGTTTTTGTCCGGAGTATTTGGGGAATGATCGTTTGTTGATGGGAGATTTCTATCGGACCTTGAATGATGACTTGAAAAGTAAAATTAGCCGGGGTCAAGCGAAATCGTTTTCGGAATTATTCGACTTGGCTAGAGGTTTCGAGTCGTATTCACGATCGAAAAAGGGTGAACCTTCAAGTGAGCGAAGGGTCGTTTCTTATGGTGCTCCGAGTAAGAGGGCTAAGGGTCCGAGTGTGAGCACGGGTGGTACGCGAACGGGTATGTCGGATTCTAGTGCGGCTAGATGTTACAATTGTGGCGTGAGGGGTCACAAGTCTTGGGAATGTTCAGTACCAAAGGGTGATGGTATGGTGTGCTTCAATTGCCAAAAAGAAGGACATCGTAAGTCGGAATGTCCCAAGTTAGCGGGGACGGGTGCGGCCAGGAGACGTTAAGGTACGTTTAATTTTGATAAATATGTCTTTTGATTATTTATTAAATGCCGTTTGAGTTTGAGTTGCGTGCCTTTGTTGTGCATGTTATGCTATGGGTGACGTTCCTAATGGAAGTACCCTATGTTGATGTTTGATCGACGGGCGAAGGGCGTAAGACTTGGTGCAACCAAGCATTCCTTAGTATTTGGGAAATGTTTCTACCAAGCCACGGAAATGGTTTTGGTGTTTGGTTGTTAAGCGCGTGTTCGCTTTTATGTTGAAGTGACGAATCATGAGGTTCGTCGGTTGGTTGGAACCCTTGAGATCGAGTGTTTTAAATCTCGATGTGTGTTGGTAATGGAGTCTTTATGACGCGACATTAGGTGCCTCTTTTATACCTACTAGCGTGGTGTTCGACTCCGATTGTGTTGCGGTACACTTTTTGTACAAAGTGTTTAAGGGTTGGTTAAAATCCTTCGTGTGCTCAAGGTTGGAGCAAGATGTGGTAATGGGTCGTGTGAGCCCAATTATTGGTAAAGTCTACCTGTGGTAGCATTGTGCGGTTGTACGAGTTGTGGATATGGAACGTGGTCCTAAGTGGGGGAGTTACACTCCCGCACGAGAAAGTTTTAGTGTGAGATTTCGGATGATGCTATTGGTAGATCCGGAAAATGTTGTCGAGACCTGGTTGGGTCGATTTGTGGTAGAGTACAATTTCGGATAAATTGTACTTATGGTTTGGATTTGAATCATTACTGAGGTGGTAACGTGGTAAATCTCGTAGAGAGATAATGGACGTGTTTGGCGAGCAAGGTGAAATCCTCCGGTTAAGGGAGGTGTGTGTCGGGTTCTCTTGTGGAGAATTATTGTTTGGTACCTATGTTTGGTATAGGTGGTTCTTGCTCGATTATGGTATGGTTGTTTGATGAAGCATGATCTTTAGGGTCCGCTGACTTCATCATGGGAATACGTGATTGGTGGAGCATGACTTTCGGGGTCCGCTGACTTCATCAAGAGCGTGGTGTTATATCGGTGAAGCATGATCTTCGGGTCCGCTGACTTCATCCGGTGTTGTGATCGGTGAAGCATGATCTTCGGGTCCGCTGACTTCATCCGGTGTTGTGATTGGTGGAGCATGACCTTCGGGGTCCGCTGACTTCATCAAGGGAGTAGTGTTATGTCGGTATGGTGTAACACTATCGGGAAATGCGAAGTACCGGTGGGAAATGCGAGTACCATTCCCATGTTGAGATTGTGAATCGCGTGTGGTTTCGGATTCATGATGACGCGTGTGGTTTCGGTCATCTTAACTAAATGAATCTCGTGTAGTTTGGATTCATGGTGACTCGTGTAGTTCGGTCATCTTATTGAGGTAGTAATCTCGTGTGGTTTCGGATTACTAAGGCTCGTGTAGTTCGGCCAACCTCGATGTTGTGGAAGTGAATCTCGTGTAGTTCGGATTCACAAATGACTCGTGTGGTTTCGGTCATTGTATTGAGGAGTGAGTCTCGTGTAGTTCGGATTCACAAATGACTCGTGTAGTTCGGTCATTCCTCCAGGATAGTGACTCTCGTGTAGTTCGGATTCACTATGGCGCGTGTAGTTCGGCCATTCCCGATTTGTTGTTGTGGTGAAGGTAGTGAGTCGCGTGTAGTTCGGATTCACTAGGGCGCGTGTGTTTTCGGCCAGCCTTCGTGTCGTGTGATCTATTGGTTGTTTGATACACCAATGGTAGGGTCGTAAGGACCGTGTTGCGGGAACTGTCAGTCGTTTTATACGTCGATGGTGGGGTCGTGAGGACCATGTTGTGGGATTAGTGAGGCGATAGCCGTGTTTCGCTCACATGTTTGTTACGGGTGTGACGATGGTTGATTTCGTACACCTTGGGTTTTGCGTTTCCATAGTCATTTTGGGCGCTATCGGTTCTAGCCGTTGGATTATGATGTTACGGTAGTTGTGTATTGGTCGTATGGCGCACTATAAGGGATGTTTAGTGATTGGTGTAATCCGTAAGGTTTCGTTTGGTTCGGTCTTCATCGTTTCGGGTTGTTGACCTTAGGTCGATATTTGGTTGTTTTTAGCGTTGTCCGTGGTAAAGGTACGCTAAGAAATTGATATCTTGGTTCGAGATTGATTGAGTTTCCCGATGTGAGGGATTGAGCATGGTCTTAGTGCTCGGATTGTGATTTGTTAAATCGCGTGTGACGATTTTAGTGTTAAAGGTGTTTCAATGAGAATAGTTGCCTAGGAAAGTCGGGTTGGAACTTATGTTTAGGACCGTAAGTGGGGTCCGTTTGGTTAAGTGACGAGGATCACGAGGACGTGATCGAGTTTAAGTGGGGGAGAGTTGTAAGACCCGAATATTTATTTTGTATACTTGTTTATAAAAGACATACGAGAACGGGCTTCGTTTAATATTTATATTTAGTTAAAAAGCAAAAGAACCTGAAACTAACTACTTGCGCGCCGCGCGGGTCTGGTGCGCGCCGCGCCGAATAGCGCTGACAGAATCCTTTGTTTTTAATTATTTTAAATGAAGGGTAATTTGGTAAATTCACTTGGGGCCGGATTTGTGAGCCATATCAGTTGGTTTAGATCCAACTTTGGATCATTTCACATCCATTCATCATCTTCATCCATTCTTAGAGAGAGAGAGAGAGGTCTAGAGAGAGATTTGAGGTTTTGGTGAAGAAGAAGCTCGAATCGTTCAAAGTCTCGGGTTTTAAAGTTGTTCCTTTCGTTCCTAGCTACGTTGTGGTGGTATTGGTAAGCTCAAACTCCGAATTTCATTTATTTGATTTGATATTCAAGTTAGGGTTTTGAGTTAAATTGTTGTGTAACCCTTTTAGGTGATGAAATGGGTTTATGGTGACTAGTTATTCTTGTCACTTGGCGGGTTTTGGGTTGGATGATGATTTGGCCTTGATTAGGCTTTGGTTTGGAGTTTAATCACTAGGTATAGTGATTATTGAAGTATTGGAACCCATTTAGGGTATTATGGTTGACTAATTGTGACTTTGGGTTAAATTAGGGTTCGGTGGTAATTATGACCCAATTGGCGATTTAATGATGTTTATAAACTTAAAATGGATTAAGTTGAAGTATAGAACCGAGTTAAATGTGTTTAGGTGTCAAAACTTGTAAAGGATGAGATTTTGACCTTTATGGGTCAAAATTAAGGTTTAAGTGTCAAAATGGGTATGACACGTGTTTAACACTTGAGTTCGAGTTTAAGACATATTGGGACCACTCTCACTTGTGTTAGTGATTATGGGTTAGTTTGGGCACGGTTTGTGCTTGGAAGTGCATTTGGGTCGAAATTGCACTAATGGTTGAATTGGGTTGAATTGTGAATCCACTCTAAGTGTAATGTTGTAATTGTGATAATGGATTAGGTATTTCCCATTGGCGACTTGCGGATTACTTGGAAGCACTCTTCAAGACTTCAAGGTGAGTGATAATATCCTATGTGCATATGTATGTGTAGGATGGGTGCGGGTCGGGTGAAGTGATTCTCGGCTATAGAGCTCACTTCACATGTAGGTGGACTTGATGGACTTTTGCATGAGTCCAATTGGCACGGTTGTGCGTTTTGGTTGACCATCTTTGGCGAAGTACGCGTTCGCGTGTACACTATCACACGTGATTGTGATGTGGATGATATAACCCCAATGGCGAAGGGTTTTGAGTTGGAGAAGTGAATCGCGTGTAGTTCGGATTCACGATGACGCGTGTAGTTCGGTCATCTTATCAAAATGAATCTCGTGTAGTTCGGATTCATGGTGACTCGTGTAGTTCGGTCATCTTATCAAAATGATTCTCGTGTAGTTCGGATTCATGGTGACTCGTGTAGTTCGGTCATCTTATTGAGGTAGTAATCTCGTGTGGTTTCGGATTACTAAGGCTCGTGTAGTTCGGCCAACCTCGATGTTGTGAAGATAGTAATCTCGTGTGGGTTCGGATTACTAAGGCTCGTGTAGTTCGGCCAATCTTCATTGTGGTATTTGGTTCTCGGTATTGGGTTAAGGTGTTAACCTTGTTCGTTTATATTGTTATATATTAATGTATTGTTGTGTTGTAGCTAACCCTCCGGGTGTAGCTATTTGGCGTTGTTCACATCGTCGTTGGTGAACTTATATTGTTGTTGTATCTTTAGCTCGTTGCTTAGAGACCGTACGGTATGCTTAGTGTAGTGCCTTATATATGGATGCCTCGGTATGCGGTACTTGTTATTTTGTGGCGTGTCCATTTTATACATATATATGTATGTAGTATATTATCATTCACTAAGCGTTAGCTTACCCTCTCGTTGTTGACTCTTTTTATAGATTGCATGCGGATGGTGGCTCGGGTAAGCGCGAGGATTAGAGGACTTGCATAGTTTGCGTAGAAGGCTTGCTTTTGGATTTATTAGGATTGGGTAGCGTATTCCCAATCGCCATGCTCGGCTTTGTTTTGTATTAAAAGTCTTATGGTCGAAAATTGTATTTTGATACTTAAAGGGTAATTTGGGTCGATGTGGGCCCTGCTTCGTAAACATAATTTTATTAATAGAACGTGCTAGTTTTTATATATAGAACATGGGGTTAAAAGCGTTACGCCTAAATATGTCGGGAACTAGTCAAACATTTTCGCATTTAAAGACTTTCCGGACAGTCAGGTTTGGCCGCGCGGCCTATATGGCGCGCCGCGCCAGGTGGCAGTTCAGCAATTTTTTTTTTATTTTGTAAATTTAACGCGGTTTAATGCGGGTTGGTTTGGGTTGTTACAAGTCGTACAAGTCTTTCCCATCTTGTCGGTTTCTGAAAAACGTTTGTATAAGTTTCTTATCGGTTTCTGAAAAACGTTTGTTAGGATTATTCACCCTCGTGGCGAATACTAGTATAACGTGAAGAGTCTCTCTCTCCATTGAGAATTTAGATAAAGGATTTCCTTACACGAAAGTACGAGTGTAATACGAGAGAAGTGTCCGCCTCGATGTGAACATATCAAGTGTTTCGTAGTTCTTCGATAAAAGTGTGTGAAGATGAGATAGTATACACGTGTAACATATGTTTTGAAGTTGAAAGAATTGGTCATTCGTTCAGAAGCATAAATATGATTTGGCAATATCAAGATGTGTTCCTGGTATGGTTATTATCAATATTCTCGAAGTTTTCAGATGGCAACAAGGAAAAATAAAGTCATGTACACGGCACATGATGGAGATTAAGTTGATCGAGTCCAATCACCATCACGAGTCATTAGAACTTTGGTATGACTTACCATAATATAACTACATTGATCGAGTGTCGTTATATTATGCTAACTAATACCTCCATTCCCACATCACTCCATGGAATCAAGTTCGTGTAATCGTGAAGATTTAAAATGAACAAAGTGTAACGGCATCTCTAATGTGACTCGTATTAAATTAAAAGAATTAGTGAAACTCTGAAGATGCGTTTCCCGAGGGAAGTGTATAACTTGTTGTTCACGTCAATGCGGTTCAAATCAAACAACAATGTCTTTGGGTACGACAAGAGTAACGAACCGTGATAACGAGTAGTATGCGACCGTAGTGATAAGCGGTGATGACGATACTCATCTAGAGTAGTGATGGTAGCAACAAGAAGTGGGAGATAGTGAAGGTTACCAGTGTAACATCGATAGTGGTTAGTGATTGCCCTAGTGGTGGGAAGTTTATAGTACTCGTGGATAGTAAGCTGGGACGGTGGTGAATAACAACCTAGGAGACAAAGTTCCCGAATTAGTGTAACAAATGAAGTCGTCGTCATCCTTACGCGTATGAATCTTGAATTTACGTGTGTTATCAGAAAGTGGCAGAGTACGAGTTCGTATGATGAAAATTTGGTACCATTAAGAAGTTCGCCTAAGAATGATTCAAGTATAAATGCACAAATAGTCAAGTAAGTGCTATCTATAGCAAATGCAAGTCAGAATGCAATGATTAACTATCCGGTTATAGTCTAGATTCACTAATGCGTCCTAACGACTCTGTCAGACACACTAATGCACATCCTAGATCCCTACAACCACGCTCCGATACCATCTGTAACAACTCACCAAAATCGCCATTCACGGCACCGTTAACTTAGGTCCCGTTACGTGGTCATAGTCCCTTAATGAGAGGCGTTTGACCAAAATTATGTCGCATTCATTTGAAACGTATATGACTTGCAAAGTTTTAAGTTACCAAACGGTTCGACCATAAGTTTAAGTTTACAAAAGTTATAAAGTATAATTGAAATGACTTTCGATATAATATAAGTTGAAAATAACGATTTGCTATAAATAGTGTAAGCATGTAAACTTTAAGTTTGAATCCAAAGGTGCTATCACTAGCGTATGCATGTATGCTTGACCCCAAGCAAGTAATCAAAGTGTATGCATGTATGCTTGACCTTAAGCAAGTATTCAAAGTGTGCGGAAACATGTATCAAGTAGCCAAGTATGAACCTGAGAAACATATAGAAAACTGTCAATGAAAAACGTTGGTGAAATCATAGGTGTATTTGTAAACGTTGTTTTTGAACCACAAGATTTTGTATGGTTGATTATCCAGATCGTTTGCATTCCAAAAGTACGTTCGCGAGCACCCAATTATCAAGACTTAACTGTTGTGTACCCTGTTACGTAGTGTTAGAACATACACTATACCCAAAAATATATTTCATCCGCTAACGGTAGCGAACCGTCCGAATGAGTGCTCGTCAAGCCCATGTGATCACATAACATAAGTTCACATTTACACCCTGCAAGTGTAACTAATGATAATTGAATTGAGGCTTTTTGTTCTAACTCGCTGTGGAATGTTTGTTTTCGTACTTGTGTTCAAAGCATAAAAGTATGACACGTTTATGTTTCTCATCCCATGATTTAAAGAATAAAAGTTGTTGAAAAGATGTGAATATGATCTCACCGTAGTTGCACGCCAAAGTATTTGAAATTAAACGTTGTGCAAATGAAAGTTGCTTAGCCTTGACCTAAACAATTAAGTTATATTAATTACGGGTTATGACACAAGGTCGGATGAAATGTGTTCAATTAGTCCTATGGCTTGTTACGACTCGATTAATATAGCATGTGAATCAAGTTGTCAAGTTTCATGCAAGATATAAGTGTAAAAGCACGTTAAAACGATTGCATATGTGTTTGGTCAAGTTTGACTAAAAGTCAAACTTGGTCAAAGTCAAAGTCAACGGGGTCGGGTTGGGGATCCGACAATTTTTCTTCAATTAGTAATCATATATGAACATGTTGGCCAAGTTTCATGTTAATCAGAGGTGCGTAGCATAGTTAGAATTAAACGGTAAACGACCAAGCAAAACAGAAATCTGAAGTTCATTTGGACGGCGTCTAAAATTACTGGACGGCATCCAATAGTGAAGGACTGGACGGCGTCCAATGATTGGGATGGCATCCAAAATGGTGTACAGATCCTGCTTTGCTGAAATCTCACAAGTGCACGAACTAAACTTCAAACAATCACAATTTATGATCCGGAAATAATCAAAACATGTATCTTATATTGTTGGAAAGGTATTTTGATAGGGAATACAACTAAACACGTTTCATAAATCAAATTCATCGTTTACAACAACAAAATCCTCGTCGAATGATCGTTAAAAGTTCATCATTAAAGTTTCAAGTTCATAAAACGCATTTCATGATTCGGGAACTTACTACTCACATATAATATGCCGTTTTGTAGGTAATTACGTATACAATATAACTAAACACTTACCAACAACATTGCAAAGCATTTGATGCATTGAAAGTTCGTTTTAAAATCTATCAAACCTTAACCAAGAATCACAAAATCAAATATCATGTTAATGTGGGATTTTCATGTCATCCAACATACCAAAACGGAGCTAATGATGCTAGTAACACTTCTAACACATAAGGTTTAACATCTATCAATATTTAATCAACCAAAATCAAAGAGTTAACAAACCCTTTTTCAAGTGTTCATGCTAGTTACTCAAAACAACAAGATCGAGCAAACAATTCACATATCCATGTTAGACTTGAGCCATGGACACTAACTAACACCATTTCTAGTTCATAAATCGAATTAGAGAAATCTAGAGTTTTTAGAAATCTTACCCCAAGTAGTGAAATTGATACCCAATTGAAGAGGATGATGCAAGGATCACAAAAGTACAATTCGTTTTGATGTTTGATTTCTGGATTGGAAATGGATGATGAATCTTTGTTTGAAGAAAATGAGAGAAAATGGAAGTAGTAAAGAGGTGGGAGGTGGAAGAAATGAATGAATGGTGGAGATGGTGGGTTGACTAGTTGACCTAGTCAACTAGTTTGCCCACTAGCCAACTTTGGTCCCTCGAGTTTAAAAGCGGGTGCGGGAATTAACCAAAAGAATTATCTTAAAAACGCTAGAGTAAACAAGAGATGTTATCTAAAAAAAAGATAACATCTAAAAAAAAGATGGTGGTTAAAATAAATTTAACGAAAAAATGCGGGGTGTTACAGCACGGGCTTATTTCCCCGACCCGACTCACGATTTTTTTATGTTTTTAAAATTTTAAAATTTATCATAAAATTAATAGAGAATTTATAATATTTTGCTTCGGATTTTAATACGTTTATTTTTACTAATTAAACTAAAATTAAAAAAAAAGACAAACGAACAGAGTAAAATAAAAATTTTTTAATAACACAAATTACACAGGATTCACAACTAAGTTCCAGAAATGACGCGGAAAGAAAGATAAATTTAAATCTTCTTTGACCATCCAGAGTAAATCAGCAGAGTGTATTGAAAATATTTCAAAATCAGTTAGCATTTTACGTTCACGCTTTTGTAAATCTCCGATGTCGTCCATAAGTTTAACCAAAGCCCTTCTAACTTTCTTAATGTTTGAAATTTCATCCCTAGGTCCAGTATCTCGGTAATTAAGTTTGAAAAGAAGTTTTGACACTGTCTTGAAATAAAAGATCTTCCGCGCAGTCAGGATCACCGATAGTAAATTTAAAGTTTTCAGATATTTCTCGATTAACCTTTCTTTGCGGAGTTGTAAATGGAAATTTTGACATAGTGAGGATTTGCACAAGTTCATAATATATTTCTTTTCTTTTTGTGGAGAAATTCTGATGTATTCTTTCCTCGGTTGAATCCGGAAAAACTTCGATTAATCTTTTGATGAGAAATGAGGCTAGATCAAAGTAGAAGAAATCTCGATCTCCATATTTTGAAATAGGGTTAGGTTTTTTGCTTTCAATTCAAAATTCTAATTCAGAAATCATTGCGGCGACATAACGGTTGATATGAATTTAAGAAAATTCCTTATCACTGATGTGAGTTAGAAACTGGCGAATGACTCTAAATCAAATTTGAGGTCAATTTTTGCATCCCGATACTTAACCAAAATTTCATCCCCACATTCTTATAACAGTTTGTGAAAAGAACGAACTTGATTACGCAGCTCTTTTAATAGCTTTATTTGAAATTTTGAAAACGGGAATTCCGAGGAATAGAGGTGTCTAATGAATTCTCTATACACGTCTAACCTTCTGCTAGGACTTAATAAATTTCTAGTAAATGGATCTTTTCACTTATCAATGTGTCTATTCTCTTTTGGAGCATATTCAAACAAGTCCGAATATTTGAAAATAGTTGGCTATTTTTCCCGTATATCATCTTCCATAATGAGTAGTTCATTAATGTAGTGACCCGAACTTTTCCATGTTTACATATATTAAATGAAAGCTATATTTACATGATTAAATGCTTCCAATATGTTAAGCAATCAAACTTGTTAAGACTTGATTAATTAAATAGGTTTAATGTAGACAATTGACCACCCGAGTTGACCGGCGATTCACGAACGTTAAAACTTGTAAAAACTATATGTTGATATATATGGATTTATATATATAGTTAACATAATATTATGATAAGTAAGTATCTCACTAGGTATATTAACAATGAGTTATATACATAAAAATGAGACTACTAAGTTAAGAAACTCGAAACGATATATATAACGATTATCGTTATAACAACGTCTTACTCAATACATATGCATCATATTAAGATATTGTTACACTATATTTAACATGATAAAATGATAATTATATATATCATTAAGTATGTTAACAATGAACTACATATGTAGAACAAGACTACTAACTTAAGAATTTCGAAACAAGGCATATATGTAACGATTATCGTTGTAACGACATTTTAATGTATATATATCATATTAAGATATATTCATACATCATAATATCATGTTAATGTAATAATTTAACATCTCATTAGATATAATAAATAATGGGTTAACAACATTAAATAAGATCGTTAACTTAAAGGTTTCAAAACAACACTTACATGTAATGGCTAACGATGACTTAACGACTCAGTTAAAATGAATATACATGTAGTATATTAAGATATATTAGTACATTTTTGAAAGACTTCAAGACACATATCAAAGTACTTCTACTTAACAAAAATACTTACAATTTCATTCTCATTCATTTTCATCAACAATTCTACTCGTATGCACCCGTATTCGTACTTGTACAATACCCAGCTCCTAGACGTATATACTATCGGTATATACACATAATAATTCAGCTCTTAGCAACCCTAGATAGTCAACAAACAAGTGGAACCAACCATTTGGCAATTAGCCTGAAATATCTCACAAAATTACAAACTAATGTGACCTTATATGGCCATGCATAATCACGTTTTCAACCATCACCATTATCACTTTCATTTTTAAACTTTCATGCATCAAATTGATCTCTCTCTTATTCTCTCATATTTTTCTAAGTATTCTTCATCATTTCCTTCATAATCTACATCAATCTAGCTCATAAATCCTAACCTATATCAACTTATAAAAAAACTACTCAAGAAAACTTCAAGAACACTTTCAAGTTTGCAAGCCTACTTCCAAGCTTTCTAATCCATTCCAAGTAATCATATAAGATCAAGAAACCTTTGTTATTTACAGTAGGTTATCTTTCTAATTTAAGGTAATATTCATATTCAAGCTTTGATTCAATTTCTATAACTATAAATTATCTTAATTCGAGTAACAATCTTACTTGAACTTGTTTTCGTGTCATGATTCTACTTCAAGAACTTTCAAGCCATCCAAGATCCTTTGAAGCTAGATCATTTCTTGTCACTTCTAGTAGGTTTACCTACTAAATTTGAGGTAGTAATGATGTTCATAACATCATTCGATTCATATATATATATATATATATATATATATATATATAACTATCTTATTCGAAGATCTAAACTTGTAATCACTAGAACATAGTTTAGTTAATTCTAAACTTATTTGCAAACAAAGTTAATCCTTCTAAATTGACTTTTAAAATCAACTAAACACATGTTATATATCTATATGATATGCTAACTTAATAATTTAAAACCTGGAAACACGAAGAACACCGTAAAACCGGACATACGCCGTCATAGTGAAATCGGGGGCTGTTTTGGGTTAGATAATTAAAAACTATGATAAACTTTGATTTAAAAGTTATTCTTCTGGAAAAATAATTTTTCTTATGTACATGAAAATATATCCAAAAATTATGGTTACACTCAAAGTTGAAGTATGTTTTTCAAAATGGTCATCATGACTTCGTTTTTCGACTGAAATGACTACCTCTACAAAAACGACTTGTAACATGTATTTTCGACTATAAACCTATACTTTTTCTATTTAGTTTCATAAAATACAGTTCAATATGAAACCATAGCAAGTTGATTCACTCAAAATGGATTTAAAACGAAGAAGTTATGGGTAAAACAAAATTGGTTAAAAATGGTTAATTTGACTACGGGATGAATTGATAAAAATCTATACTAACCATATCCTAACTAACTTATATTGTATTATACATATATTCTAACATATATTATGTAAACTTGAGATACCATAGACACGTATACAATGTTTTGACATATCATATCGACGTCATCTATATATATTATTTGGAACAACAATAGACACTCTATATGCGGTAATGTTCGAGTTAGCTATACATGGTTGCGGTTGATTTCAAAATAATATATATACTTTGAGTTGTGATCGAGTCTGAGACTTGTATACACTGGGTCGTGGATTGATTCGAGATAATATATATTGATTTATTTCTGTACTACTAACTTTGGACAACTAATTGTGGACTACGAACGTTAGACTGTTAACTTAACAAAATTAAATCGTTAAAACATAATAAAACATATTGTGAATATATTTCGATCATACTTTGATATATATGTATATATTTGTTATAGGTTCGCGAATCGACCAGTGGCCAAGTGTTATTATCCGACGAAGGGATAATCTGTGAAAGTGAGTTATAGTCCCATTTTTGCTATCGAATATTATTGGGATGAGAATACATGCAGTTTTATAAATGTTTTACAAAATAGGCACAAGTACTTGAAACTACATTCTATGGTTGGATTATTAAACCGAATATCACCTTTTTTAGTCTAGTAATCTAAGAATTAGGGAACAGAAACCCTAATTGACACGAATCCTAAAGATAGATCTATTAGGCCTAACAAACCCCATCCGGGTTATGGATGCTTTAGTACTTCAATTTTATCATGTCCGATGAGAGTTCCGGAATGATGGGGATATTCTAGATGCATTTTTGTTAATGTCGGTTACCAGGTGTTCTCCATATGAATGATTTTTAATTCGCGGATTACGCGTATTATTTTGTACACGGGTTACGTATGCGGTTATAATTGAAATCTTGTGGCCTATTATTATTATGATTTAAGATAAAGATTAAACCTATAACTCACCCACATTTTTGTAGACGTTTAAAGCATGTTTATTCTCAGGTGATTATTAAGAGCTTCCGCTGTTGCATGCTAAATAAAGACATGATTGGAGTCTACATGCTTGTATGATATTGTTTAAAAACTGCATTCGAAGATGATATCGTGCGAGGTGTATATAAAATAGCTATTAAATTTTACAAGAAATACTATTAAATACGATACAATTTTACACAAGATATTTATTTATTTAGAGAATGGATATACTTAAACCTTGCTACAACACTTATAGGCAGTGTACCTAATCGTACAGTAGTGTAGTTTTTAGTAAGTCCGGTTCGTTCCACAGGGAATCTTTTTAAACAAAGCTTAACGCTATATTAGTTTACTTTTATAAAAATACAAATATATATATAAGTAATATTATTATTATAAAGGGGGGGTTTTTACCATTTAATGACCGGTTTGTCGATTTTAAAACTTTAGTCGCAGTTAAAACCAAATGTAAAATATTAAAAATAAATACAAGACTTAAATTAAAGCGTAAAGTAAATAACGATACTGAAATTGCGAATAATAAAAATGCGATAAAATAAACTTGCGATAATTAAAAAGTACGATAATTAAAAGTGCAATTAAATACAATAACAATAAAAATGCGATAATTAGAAGTGCAATTAAATATAAAATAAAGGAAATTAAATATGAAATAAAAGAATTATGCTTATTTAAACTTCCGTAATCATGATGTTTGACGTGTTGATTTTAGTTTTATGCCCATGGGTTAATTGTCCTTTGTCCTGGATTATTTAATATGTCCATACGGATTTGTCCATAATAGTCCATCAGTCATAAATATAAAGAGCGAAAGCCTTCGTCAAATTATTCTTATTCCTGAAGTCAAATATTCCAACAAATTGGGGATTCGAATTGTAACAAGGTTTTAATACTTTGTTTAATGAATACAACAGGTTATCGACTGCGTGTAAACCAATGTTTTACTACTTTGTTAACAATTACACCAATTACCCTTGAATGTAATTCACCCCTGTTTCAACAAGTCTATTAACTATTAATCCAGTTCCGTATCCGGTAAAATGAATAATTATTGGTATTTATAGATATCCCGCCCACCGTACCCAGTCAAGCGTATGTGGTTATATATAAATGCATCGAATTATAAGTTTGTATATTAAATTAACAAGGTATTGTTTAGTTAATATAAAACCCATTAATAGCCCATAGTCTAATTTCCACAAGTGTCGTTCTTTTGTCCAAACCCCAATTATGGTACAAAGCCCAATTACCCAATTTTAGTAATTAGCCCAACATCATGATTACTTTGGATTAAATAAGCATAATAATAACTTAGCTACGAGACATTAATATAAAAAGGTTGAACATAACTTACAATGATTAAAAATAGCGTAGCGTTACACGGACAGAATTTCGACTTACACCCTTACAATATTCGCTAACATATCCTTATTATTAGAATTATAATTAAAATTAAAATTAAAATTAAAATATATAAATATTTACGTATTATGAGAGAAGAAGAAAAAGGATGATAAAAATGATCAGAATTCGGTTGGCTTTATAGGGAATTGAGTTCAGGGGTGCTCCGCGACTCGCGGCACATTTTGTCTTCAAACTCCGCGAGTCGCGGAGTTTGAAAATACAGCTCACATTCTTTGGAGTCTTTCTTGCCGACGATTTATTTATAAATATAATATATATATAATTAATATAATTAATTATATATTATATTATATTTATATACATAGTTAACTTGTAATTTTTAGTCCGTTGCGTCGAGCGTTGAGAGTTGACTCATGTCCCGGTTCCGGATTTTCGAACGTCCTTGCGTACAATTTTATATTTTGTACTTTGCGTTTTGAATCTTGTACTCTTGTAATTTCGAGACGTTTTTTATCAATAATTGGAACCTCTTTGATTGTATTTTGTACTTTTGAGCTTTTTGGTCGTTTGCGTCTTCAATTCGTCGAATCTGTCTTTTGTCTTCACCTTTTATTATTTAAACGAATATCACTTTTAAATAGAACAATTGCAACTAAAAGCTTGTCTTTCTTGAGGAATAATGCTATGAAATATATGTTCGTTTTTAGCATTATCAAATATTCCCACACTTAAGCGTTGTTTGTCCTCAAGCAATATCGTCTTGAAATACTAGAATCACTTCTTTATTCTTCACACTTTGTACATCAGTGATTTCTATACGGCGGTATAAACAAGGGTAGTAACGATATGGTTTACAGTCCCACATGACTATAAAATTTAGATCCATTAAGGAAATTGGATCTTTATGAAAACATTTGATCTTTTGAAAATTAAATCTAGTTTTTACCCCAGATAAGTTTTCCGGAATAACCCTTTACCGGTGTTTGCAAATTATTTTTGTGGGTTTGGTGGGTTTCATATTTGAAAATTTTAGCTCAAAACTTATGGTTTTGTGTCACCCACTTGCTAACCTTGTATTTGGAAAGCAACACGTCCAGTTTACTTGTCCCGTATATTACCTTTCGATAAACTACCGTCCGGTTGTAAAGGAAAGCGTTGAACAAGCAACTGTTAAGGCAATGTCCCCTGACATGCTTTTAATTATGGTCTATAACGTGTCGGACGCAATTACTATCCTTGGTAGGAGCAATAGTAAAGCTCACCCTTATAATTTTTTGGTCTGGCACAAGGTCCTGTCTTTGACCACTATGCAACCACTGTTCTTACGGTTGACACCCGATTTGGTTCAGGTGACCAAATGAATTCCAGGTGAATTCCTAGGATTTTACGTTCAATGGTAATGAACGCATTGAAAATAGGGTTTTCAGAAAACAAATCGGTTTGTAATTTTTATCAAAATATTTTCTCGTTCAAGCTCGAGTTTAGATATCATTGAATTCCATGAGTTTGTAATTCTCAATCTTTAAGGTCAATCTCAAGGATTGAGTAATATCAGGTTTAAAAGCTGATTTTTGATCTTTTAAGGAGATTATCCTTTCTGGGGATCTGATTCATTAGTCTTATCCAGCTAATTTTCATGGTGCCCCCCCATTTTACGAGATAAATCCTTCTCATGGTTAGGATAAATCTGACCACTTGGCGACCCTGTTTGATGCTGAGGTCCGTGAATTTTCTGCTGATTTTAGTGATGACTTTTCTAGATTTTTCGTCAACCTACAGCTGGTCTGGACGACAACTTCTTGACCTAAATCAAGAAGCGCGTGTCTTTTTCGGAAGACTTTACTTCCTTTTAATGATGGAATTGATTCATCGTGTAGATCCATCTCTTCTTTTCTTTCATCGGGTAAAACAGTTTAGTTTAGTCCAAAGCAAAAGTATTTTCAGTTATTTGTTACAGATATATGTCACATATGTTTAAGATAACTTGGTAAATTTCCCCACACTTGGCTTTTATTTTCCTTTTTATCGTCCTCTATTCCATTTTAAATGAATTTTAACATTTTGGTTTGTTTCTCAATTTATGTCCTTTCTGAGGTAACAATAATTTCGGTGTTAAAACCTAGTTTTATCGTTCATAAATATGTATAAACATGATTTTGAGTTCATTTAATTGAAAATTTTGAAAAATTTTACTAGAATTGGGTAGTCAGTATATAAGACTAGGGCTGTTCTTTATTATCGGAGAGCACTAGATTCTAATACAACTACTACTTTACTAGTATTTATAATGGTAACCAAGTGTATAAAGTAAAAATTTTAAAATCCGAAAGAATTTAACCCCTTCCCACACTTAAGATCTTGCAATGCCCTCATTTGCAAGAAATCAGTAACAATTTAAATTATTGAGGGTGATTTGCGTGAAAATGATTAAATTTTACCAAAGTTTCCAAATATATTGGCGTTTGTTTGCTGAATGATAAATGGTGCACATCATTTGTTCATTCCGTCTTGTTGTTATTTCACATATATTTTGCATCTTGTCGTCAAAATTAGTTGCTTTTGCTGAACTTAATGCCAGTCTTTGAAAATGCGTTGTTTTACCCTGTTGTGTACATAAGATAAACTGCAAACATATATACATATTTTTGAAGTTTGGTATATTACCCCACATTCAAAAATTATTAAAATCTAAGAATAAAAGTTAGAAAATTATAAAAACTATTACAATATTAACATAAGTATTAAACGTTTCAACATTACAAATTACAAAATAAATAAAACTAAGTAGACTAGGGATGATACTGGTACCAATAGGGGTTCCATGCATAACCATAGGTGCTATAGAATGCTTCGGCTGGGTTATACGTAGGATACGGTGGTTGCATCTCTATAGACCAGGGAGGGAATATGGGTTTCGGAGTAGGAATATGGTTTCTACCTATATGTTGGCAATGAGCTATGATTTGGTTTTGATGAACTTGCCAATCTTCAAATGCTCTCTGTCTAGCATTTTCGTACTCCTGTGAAGCTATAAACCTTTGCATTTCTTGCATTTCATTTCCCCCTCCTACATTACCTTGCTGTTGGTTTCTCTCAACCTGTGGATGTCTACCATGGTATTGTACTGCGGCGTTATTTTTCCTCTTCAAAACTTTCGCACCATGGTATACATTTAAACCTATAGTATCACGGGGTTCTGGTTCTTCGACTAATAATCCCCCCCCCCGACTTATATCCACACCGAGATATTCAGCAATCAAAGTAATAAAAATACCACCTCCTATTATGCTATGCGGTCTCATCCCCCTAACCATAGCTGATAAATAATAACCCACACAATAAGGTATACTTACAGCGCTTTGTGGGTCTCGAATACACATATGGTAAAAAAAATCCTGTTCATTTACCTTTTCCTTGTTCTTACCTCTTTGTGTAATCGAATTAGCTAAAAACCTATGAATCACTCTTAATTCAGCTCTATCTATATCCAAATAAGAGTAATTTCCCCCTTTGAATCGGTGATGGCTTGTCATTTGACTCCATACACCATGTGTATCAAAATTTTCATCTATCTTTCTACCATTTAGTATCAACCCTCTACAATCGGCAGATGCTATCTCCTCAGGCGTATATATACGTAAAGCCTGAGCCATGTCTAGTAAAGACATGTGGTGCATCGAACCTCCTAACAAAAATCTAATAAAAGATCGATCGGTTAAACTAGCTACCCGATCATTTAATTCTATACTACACAACAATTCTTCACACCATACTTTATATACAGGTCTACGCATGGTGAATAAACGTACCCAGTCGTTAAAAGTAGAATTACCATACCTCTGTGCAAGTAATTCCCTAATTGGCCCAGCCAATTCTACAGCTTCTAATGGTCCCCATTCTATGACCCTCGGTACCTCAACAATTTTAGAATGAAGAGTATGCAAACCCCTTTGATATTTTGGATAATCTATCCAAAGTCTGTCAAATCTCAGGTTCGGGTGCAAATCTTCCAAGTGCATATCAGAAAATGTCATGACTGGATGAGGTATATCTTGCTTGTAGTAGTTATCCACCTCCTGTTGTTCCGTATTCTCAGCAGGAGCATTGCGAGCTTGGGATGAAGATTCACCCCTTTCAGTCTGCAAAACACATCAAACACAATTTTTGTGCATCCAAATATGCATTAGTGTCAGCAAAATCATCAATCAAAATAATTACAATGACATGATCAATTTATATCAAACTTAAGCTCATTTTCATATTTTCATCAAATCTACACTTTTTCAAATAAGCATATACGAAAATGTTCGGCAAGTTCATAAGCATTCAACTCAAATAACATGTCAAAATAATCATTACTAGCAATTAAACAAGTTTCAAATGGCATTATCTTTCAAATATCAAATTCATGAATTTTAGACTTGAAAAAGTCCACTTTAATTCTCAAAATCATGTTTAGGCTCAAAGTTTGGATCATTTAACTACCTAAACATGTTACACTACTTAATTTAGCAACAATTCATGACAAAAATCGGCCATAACCTGTTTATATCAAAAAGCCCCAAATTTGCTCAAGAACACAAACCCTAGATTACTCAAAATTTGAAGTTTAAGGCTTCTAATCATGTTAAATATCATCAATCTACGTTATACAAGCATAATACATAAACAATTTAAGCATAATTACACTAAAAAGCATCAAAATCAAATTGGGGAAAAAATTGCTCAAGAACACTAATTTTCGGATTAAATGGTGTTTAGGTGTAGAAATTTACCGTTTTTCTTGAGTAATTCCTTGATAGCATCCTTCTCAACATGATTTTAGTAAAAGATTTGATGATTAACGGTTAAAAATTGTGATTTTGGGGGTGTATTTTCGGGTTTTTTCGGCAGTATTTCGCAGTTTTTGTGAGTTTTGTGGTGTGCAACTGATCAGTTCTGCGTTTTATTTTTTTTTTCTGATTTTTGGTCCTCCCGCGACTCGCGGTGTTTAAAGCTTCAAACTCCGCGAGTCGCGGAGTTTTTTTTTTTTTTTTTTTTTTTTAACATCTTATACTAATTGAAACAATTAAGTAATTAATTTTAAAATTTTGTTTCCCTTGTTATTTAGGACGAGGTCATTTCGGATCGATGTCCTAGTCCGTCCTTCGACAAAATTTTAAAATTTGTCTTTTTGTAGCGATTGTTTTAAAAGCTAAGATTTTTGGGTTTTTTTAATGTTTTTGGCATACTTTAATTCAATAAGATTAAAAATAATGATAATAAAAGTTCTCGTCCCTCCCTCGGGTAAAGCAATTTCGGTTTAAAGACCTAGTCTTCAACTTACGACGAATTTTAAAAATCATATTTTTAACTTAATGAGATAAAGTAAATTTTTGTTTTTAAATTCACACAATTTAAATATAAAATTCATTATTAATATTAAAAATTCACACCAAACTTAAAATTTGAAATGCATAAAAATAAAATTCATATTTTAAAAATTAAAAATTCACACCAAACTTAATTTAAAAATTCATATTATAAATTCACACCAAACTTATATTAATTTTTCAAATATTTACAATTTTAAATATATTGTTTTTACAAAGTTTACAATATTAATTTAAGATTTATATATTAATTTTAAAACATGGTAAAAATAAAATTAAAAATCTTTTTGGCTTTTTATCCCACTTTAATCAATCAAATATTATCAAAAATATGCGCCCCTATTTTCGGTAAAGTAATTTCGGTTCCAAGACCTAATTTAACTCATGACGAATTTTTGAAATATTTTGAGTTGATTGATTAAAGATATTTATACCTTAAAAATAAACATTAAATTTCGCAGTGATGTAATAAATTTTTGAATGATATCAATAATTTCGGTCGCCAAACCTAATTTTATTCAATACCAATTTAATACTTTATAGCGAACAAATTAGCGTTTATTATCAAAAGGTTAAAAATAAAAAAAAAATTAAATAAAAATACTGTACAGACTTACCTGTGAAATAGATTTCTTAGTTATATGATCTATCCCATTCATAAGATAGTCGGTTTAATTGGTTTTCCATGGCTACATAGGCGTAACCTCGAGCATTCAGTGTCTTTTCTTCTAAACATATGAACGGTCCGTCTCTGCATAAAGTAACAAATTTGGTGTTTGAATAGGTTTGATTATTTGAACATTTACCTCCATGTGACCATTTTCCGCATTTGTGACATCTTTCTAGGTGTCGTGCTCTTCTTTTCGCTGCGGATTTTGATTTTCCTTTACCAAATTGTAACTTATTATCTTCGCATCTGGATTCTTTTCTAACTCCGTCCAATCTTTCTCTGATTACTGATACTATTTCACTCGGTAGTGTGTCATTATTACGTTTAGTGATCAAAGCGTGTAGCATTAGACCATGGTTTAGTTCACAGGCAGTCTTCATTTTGTAAAAACCTAAAAAAATAAAAATTCAGAATGGGGGGAGAAGACTAGTTCTTTAGGGTCTGCTAGGGAAAGACCATTCGGGTTCCATTTTCGAGAACTACACGAAAACAGACAATCTAACTCTAATAGAAATACATAAACCCCTTGATTCTCCCCACACTTAGTCAGCTGTGGTATCGAAATTTTGATTAACATTATTTTCAATTGAATCATCAACAACTTGTATATCTTTGACTTTTACTTCAATCCATTTGTTGATTTCCTCCGTAACTTTCACAAATTCAACTAACGTTGCCTTTTCTTTTGACGATAAATTGGATATTAATCGGTTATATAACTTAAAGTTTCCTTTAATCTTAGCATCGTGAATCCGTTTATAAAGTTTCTTCGTTGAACTGTTAAAAATGGGTTCATCTAATTTCGTATCATCAACGGCATTCTTTGTGATTGGATCATTATTAAGTGTTTCTTCATCTTCCCCACACTTATGCGTTTTTATTGGTCTAACAGTTTTGGTTTGTGGAGATTTAAACTTTCGGTTCACAAAGGTGATCGATGTATCACCATCCCTAAGTGTTATTCTACCTTCTCTTACATCAATGAATGCCTCGGTGGTTGCTAAAAATGGGCGACCTAGAATTAGAGGAATATCAAGGTTTTCCTCCATATTAATCACTATAAAGTTTGCAACAAAGGTCAAACTTCCCACGTTAACAAGTAAATTATTTGCTATTCCAACCGGGTGTTTAATGGTTTGGTCAAATGATTGAACACCTATTTTGGTTGGTTTTAATTTACCCATGCCTAATCTTTTGTATAAGGAAAGAGGCATAATATTTGCACTTGCTCCTAAATCTGCGAGTCCATTATATACAGCACCATCATTAATTAAGCAAGAAATGATAAATTCACCCGGGTCTCCTGCTTTAGTAAGTCGAGTTGGTTTGTAAACTTTTTTCGGGTGTTCTTTCCTTGGTTCTTTCATTTCTATTTGAATTTCTTGTTCACATTTTTCTTCGTTTCTTGGAATGGGAGGTTTGTATAGGAATTCTTCTTCATCACTCAAATTTAAATCTTCCCTATATTCCACTTTTGATTTTTCATATGTTGTTGATAACATATTTATGTTTTCATTTTGAAGGTTTTCTTGGGTGGTGAAATTATGATTAACTTCATTGTCAATTTCCATCGGACCATGTATGTAATGTTTAACTCTGTGACCATTAACTTTAAATTCAATCCCATTTGAATTTATCAATTCTATCGTTCCATATGGGAAAACTCTTTTGACTATGAATGGTCCAGACCATCTTGATTTCAATTTTCCAGAAAATAGCTTGAATCGTGAATTGAAAAGAAGAACTCTGTCTCCTTCCTTAAATTCTTTTGAACTTCTGATTCTTTTATCATGCCATTTCTTCGTTCTTTCTTTATAGATTAACGAATTTTCGTATGCTTCATGTCTTAATTCTTCTAATTCGTTTAGTTGACTTAATCGTAGACGTCCGGCTTCATGTAAATCAAGATTACATGTCTTCAAAGCCCAAAATGCTTTGTGTTCAATTTCTACTGGAAGATGACATGCTTTTCCATAAACAAGTCTAAAAGTGTGGTTCCAATTGGAGTTTTGTAGGCTGTTCTAAAAGCCCAGAGTGCATCCTCCAATTTAATGGACCGTTCTTTCGGATTTGATCCTACGGTTTTCTCTAGAATACGTTTTAAAGCTCGGTTGGTATTTTCAACTTGTCTACTTGTTTGTGGATGATATGCGGTGGAGATTTTATGAGTTACTCCATATCTTTTAAGAACTTTCTCAAGTTGATTATTACAGAAATGAGTACCCCGATCACTTATTAAAGCTTTCGGTGTTCCAAACCTTGCAAAAAGACGTTTTAAAAAGTTGACTACAACTCGTGCATCGTTAGTTGGGAGAGCTTGTGCTTCCGCCCATTTAGATACATAATCAATGGCTACGAGTATATATAGATTATTATGAGATTTTGGAAATGGACCCATAAAGTCAATACCCCAAATGTCAAATACTTCACATACTTGTATGACATTTTGTGGCATTTCATCACGTTGACTTATTTTTCCGGCCCTTTGACAAGCATCACAGGATTTGCAAAGAAGGTGTGCGTCTTTGTAAATTGTAGGCCAATAGAATCCAGCATCATAAACTTTTCTTGCTGTTAGTTGAGGCCCATAATGCCCTCCTGTTGGTCCTGTGTGACAATGGTTTAATATTTTACTAGCTTCATCTCCAAATACACATCGGCGTATTATTCCATCGGGATAACTTTTAAACAGATGTGGATCTTCCCAAAAATAGTGTTTTATATCACTGAAGAATTTCTTTCGTCTTTGGTACGATAATCCTTTTTCAAGGAATCCACAAACTAAGTAGTTTGCATAGTCTGCAAACCATGGAATTTCTTTATAATCTATCTTCAATAGATATTCATCAGGAAAGTTGTCTTGTATGGCCGATTCATTTAGAACTTCTAATTCGAGATTTTCAAGACGAGAAAGATGATCAGCGGCGAGATTTTCTGCTCCTCTTTTATCTCGGATTTCAATATCAAACTCTTGTAAGAGTAAGATCCAACGGATTAATCTTGGTTTAGCATCTTGTTTTGAAAATAGATATCTAAGAGCAGAATGGTCGGTATAAACCACCGTTTTTGCTAGAACGAGATATGATCGAAATTTGTCAAAAGCAAAGACAATAGCAAGGAGTTCTTTTTCAGTAGTTGTATAGTTCGTTTGTGCTCCTTGTAACGTCTTACTAGCATAATATATAGGTTGAAATCGTTTTTCAATCCTTTGTCCTAAAACGGCTCCCATTGCAAAATCACTTGCATCGCACATTAGTTCAAATGGTAGATTCCAATTTGGTGTTATCATGATCGGCGCATTAGTGAGTTTCTCTTTAAGAATATTAAAAGATTTGATACACTCATCTGAAAAGATGAATGGAGCATCCTTTTCTAGGAGTTTATTCATAGGAGTGGCAATTTTAGAAAAATCTTTTATGAAACGTCGGTAAAAACCGGCATGCCCTAGAAAACTCCTAACTCCTCTAACATTGGTGGGATGTGGAAGTTTAGCAATTACATCTACTTTAGCTCTATCCACTTCAATTCCTTCTTTTGAAATTTTATGACCAAGAACGATGCCTTCTTTAACCATGAAATGGCATTTCTCCCAATTAAGTACTAGATTTGATTGTCCGCATCTAATAAGCATTCGTTCCAGATTAACTAGACATGATTCAAATGTATCACCGAAGACTGAAAAGTCATCCATGAAAACTTCCATGCATTCTTCTATCATGTCGTGAAAAATCGCCATCATATACCTTTGAAAGGTTGCAGGGGCGTTGCAAAGTCCAAATGGCATGCGTTTGTAAGCAAAAGTACCATAAGGGCACGTGAATGTGGTTTTCTCTTGGTCCTCGGGTGCTATTGGAATTTGAAAATATCCGGAAAATCCATCTAGAAAACAATAGTAACTATTTCCGGCTAATCTTTCCAACATTTGATCAATGAAAGGTAAGGGAAAGTGATCTTTTCTGGTGGCGTCATTTAATTTTCTATAATCAATACATACACGCCATCCTGTTACAGTCCTAGTAGGAATAAGCTCATTTTTCTCATTTGTAATGACAGTCATGCCACCCTTCTTAGGCACGCATTGAACTGGGCTTACCCATGGACTATCAGAAATTGGATAAATTAAACCTGCATCTAGCAGTTTAATAATCTCTTTCTTAACTACATCTTGCATATTAGGATTTAGTCTTCGTTGGCGTTGCACATACGTTTTATGACCTTCTTCCATAAGGATTTTATGTGTACAATACGAAGGACTTATTCCTTTAATATCATGAATCTTCCATGCAATGGCTGGTTTATGAGCTTTCAACACAGAAATGAGTTGTGATTTCTCATTTTCAGTAAGAGAAGACGATATTATTACAGGTAATTCAGATTCACCATGTAAATAAGCGTATTCCAAATGGTTTGGAAGTGGCTTTAACTCTAATTTTGGAGGTTCTTCTATCGATGATTTATATCGATATCTGTCTTCTTCTTTTAGCATTTGAATTTCTTCTGTTGTTGGTTCATATCCATTAGCTATAAGTGTAGCTAACATTTCAGCTTCATCAATTGGTTCATTACTTTCTCCTAAAGAACATTCTCCTGTTCCTTGTAATTCTGGAAATTCTTCTAATAATTCTGCATGTGCATTTATAGTTTGAATATAATAACATGTATCATCTGCAGATTGTGATTGTTGCATTGCTCTATCAACTGAAAAGGTAACACTCTCATCCTCTATACTTAGGGTCAATTTCTTACCAAACACGTCTATCATTGCTTTAGCCGTGTTTAAGAATGGTCTTCCTAATATGAGAGGAACTTGAGAATCTTCTTCCATGTCCAAAACAACAAAATCTACTGGAAATACTAAAGTACCAACTTTAACTAGCATGTTCTCCATTATCCCTCTAGAATATTTTATTGATCTATCAGCTAGTTGTATGCTTATTCTGGTTGGTTTCAATTCTCCAAGGTCTAGTTTAGCGTATAGTGAATATGGCATTAGATTTATACTAGCACCTAAGTCTGCCAATGCTTCTATTGAACTAAGACTACCCAGAAAATATGGAATTGTGAAACTTCCTGGATCAGATAGTTTTTCTGGTATCTTATTCAACAGCACTACTGAACAATTAGCATTCATGGTAACAGCCAAGAGTTCTTCCATTTTCTTTCTATTTGAGATTAGATCTTTCAAGAATTTAGCATATCTAGGCATTCCTGAAATCACATCAATGAAAGGAAGATTTACATTTATCTGTTTAAACATATCCAAGAATTTGGATTGCTCAGCTTCAAGTTTCTCTTTCTTCATTTTACTCGGGTAAGGAAGTGGTGGTTGGTATGGTTTAACATAAGGTTTAGCCTTAACTGTGTTATCTTCATTAACCTTTTCAACTACCGGTTCTTTTTCCTTATCTTGATCAGGTTGTGGTTCTTGTGGAGTAGGAATAACTTCATCAGAAGTTACAGGTATTTCAGGTGGTTTAAGTGTTGTACCACTTCTTGTGGTAATGGCTTTAGCTGTTTCATTCCGGGGGTTAGCATTTGTATCACTAGGTAGACTTCCCAGTTTTCTTTCACCTATTAACCTTGCTAGGTTACTTACTTCTTGTTCCAAATTTTGAATAGAAGCTTGTTGATTTCTAAATGCTTGAGCATTTTGTTCATTTGTTTGTTTCTGAGATGTGAAAAACTGCGTTTGAGTTTCAACTAGCTTCGTTATCATATCTTCTAAATTCGGCTTTTTATCATCGGTTTGTTGTGGTGGTTTGTTTTGAAAATTAGGTCTTTGTTGATTGTAATTATTATTGGATACTTGTTGATTGCTAGGACCTTGTTGGTTGTTGTATGGAATATTTCGGTTATAATTCTGGTTTTGATTGTAAATCGGTCTTGGCGGTTGATAATTATTCTGATAATTATTTCCAGGCCTTTGGTTTATATATGAAATATTCTCTCTTTGTTCCATTGTTAATTCAATACTGAGACAATCTTTTGTCAAATGTGGTCCTCCACACTGCTCACAACTAATTCGTATTGAGTGAATATCTTTAGTCATCTTTTCCATTCGTCTCTCCACAGCATCTATCTTTGCGGAAATGGAATCTAAGTCATGGCTAGAATCGGCTCTAGCTGCTTTAGATGATCTAACGATATCTTTTTCTTGGTGCCACTCATGTGAGTGGGAAGCAGTGTTATCAATAATTTTGTAAGCATCAGTTTCAGTTTTCTTCATAATAGAACCACCAGCTGCTATATCTATGTCTTTCCTTGTAGTGATGTCGCATCCTTGGTAGAATATTTGTACTATTTGACAGGTATCTAAACCATGTTGCGGACATCCTCTTAATAACTTTCCATATCTTGTCCACGCCTCATATAGAGTTTCATTTGGTTTCTGTGTGAACGTAACAATTTCTGCTTGAAGTCTTACGGCTTTAGATGCCGGAAAGAATTGTTTAAGAAATTTTTCAACTAATACGTCCCATGTATCAATCGCCCCTTCAGGTAACGATTCCAACCAATCTTTGGCTTCTCCCTTTAAAGTCCAGGGAAATAACATGAGATATATCTGTTCATCCTCCACTTCTCGGATTTTAAATAGTGTGCAGATCCTATTAAAGGTACGTAGATGTTCATTTGGATCTTCCTTCGGCGCACCACTAAATTGGCATTGATTAGTCACCATGTGTAGAATTTGTCCTTTGATTTCATAATCTGGCGCATTAATGTCTGGATGAGTAATTGCGTGACCTTGGCCAGTGCGTTTAGCTCTCATTCGGTCTTCCATACTTAAAGGTTCCAGATTCTCCATAATTGAATTTGTTGAATCGGAATCACTGGAGGATTCTGATTTAATGGTTCGTTCCTCAACAATCTCTGTTTGAATGATTGGTGATTCCGGAGGAAAGTTTAGTGGTTCAGGATCTACGAATCGTTCCTGAATATTCTCCGGATTCTCAATTGTGAGGTCGGGTTCAAAAAATAGATTATCGGAAATTTGAACTGGAGTACTTGGTCGACTGGATGACGGTTCTAAAGAAAAATCAACGGCAGTAATATTTGCTAAATGTCTTGATCTAGTTACAGGTGGTGAACGTACAAAAGGTGGTGAACGTCTTACTCGGTGCATTCACTGAATATCCTATTAGTTTTAAAAAGGAAAGAAAAATTATAATAAGTTTACCAATCAATAGACTTTTTTGATTTTGCCCACGTTTCGAATAGCCAAAAGATGCAGCAGAGGGGCAGGATTCGTTTGGTCTCAATATAATTGAGTACTGTTTGGCTCCAATAACCCAGTCCACGTACAAATCCAACTATTACTACGAACCAGAAAATTATGATGTCTATCAATTTAACCACTTAAAATAAATTTTCGTAATTTTAAGAAAATTAAATAAGAAGTAGAATAAAAATCTATGTCCTAATACTAGAATAGCGAGAAATAAGAAAGAAAAAGAGTTCGTTGAAAAAGGTCGAAAAAGAAAAATGGTTGAAAAATAAAAGGTGACAGAAAAATAAAAGAAACTTATAAAACTTAAAAATACTTGACTATCCTAACCTTATTACTACAACTGACTTAAAATTATAATCGCAAATTGAGATTACTAATTGGAATGATAATTGATACATAGGTAAAAGTCGTCTAAAAATATTAAAGCTTACAGGAAAAAACTAAATCCCAAATGGAAATAACTTAAAAAGAAACTAAAACTTAAAAAGGCGTCGCAAAATTCTAAAGCACCTAAATCTTAGTCTAAAGAAAAAGCACTTAAGGAATTCTACGGCAAAGCCTAAAAATTTAGAAGTAAAATTAACTATGGCAAAAACTAAGTTTAAAACTAAATATGAGCTAAAAATACAAATATTACGCTAAAACGATTAAAAAAGGACAAAATATAAAATATACAAAAAGTGGTAAAAAGTACAATTTTTATAAAAATATTATTTTTATATTATTTATTTATTAAAACTACTAATTTTACAATTTAATTAAACTAATTTAACTAAATAATAATAAAAACTAAAATAAATATTTAATTAAAATCTAATTAGGGTTTTATAATAATAATTATAATAATTTCCCGTAATTAATGCCTGATTAGGGTTCTGTGTACCCGTGTCAGAGTGTCTCCGCGAGTTGCGGTTTTTCAAGCAGCAAACCCCGCGAGTCGCGGGGTTCGAAAATTCAGATTACAGGCAGTTTCGTTTCAGTTTTCGACGTAATTTTATTTATATATATTTTATTTTTCTGTTTTTAATTTAATTAAAATATTTATATAATTTAAATAAAACTTATATTTTATAAAATAAAAATAAAGAAACTTTATAAAACTTAAATATTTAACAAAATCTTAAAAATACTTATATTTTTGTTTTTCTTTTTATATTTTTGAATATTTAAAACGTATTTTTATAAAAACGAATTTTAATAAAAGTAAACTAAAAATCTATTTTTTTTTCTTTTATATTAGCGTTGCGCTTCCGGCTTTTAAGAGTTCCCCGGCAGCGGCGCCAAAAATAACTTGATGTCGTGCGAGGTGTATATAAAATAGCTATTAAATTTTACAAGAAATACTATTAAATACGATACAATTTTACACAAGATATTTATTTATTTAGAGAATGGATATACTTAAACCTTGCTACAACACTTATAGGCAGTGTACCTAATCGTACAGTAGTGTAGTTTTTAGTAAGTCCGGTTCGTTCCACAGGGAATCTTTTTAAACAAAGCTTAACGCTATATTAGTTTACTTTTATAAAAATACAAATATATATATAAGTAATATTATTATTATAAAGGGGGGGTGTTTTACCATTTAATGACCGGTTTGTCGATTTTAAAACTTTAGTCGCAGTTAAAACCAAATGTAAAATATTAAAAATAAATACAAGACTTAAATTAAAGCGTAAAGTAAATAACGATAATGAAATTGCGAATAATAAAAATGCGATAAAATAAACTTGCGATAATTAAAAAGTACGATAATTAAAAGTGCAATTAAATACAATAACAATAAAAATGCGATAATTAGAAGTGCAATTAAATATAAAATAAAGGAAATTAAATATGAAATAAAAGAATTATGCTTATTTAAACTTCCGTAATCATGATGTTTGACGTGTTGATTTTAGTTTTATGCCAATGGGTTAATTGTCCTTTGTCCTGGATTATTTAATATGTCCATACGGATTTGTCCATAATAGTCCATCAGTCATAAATATAAAGAGCGAAAGCCTTCGTCAAATTATTCTTATTCCCGAAGTCAAATATTCCAACTAATTGGGGATTCGAATTGTAACAAGGTTTTAATACTTTGTTTAATGAATACACCAGGTTATCGACTTCGTGTAAACCAAGGTTTTACTACTTTGTTAACAATTACACCAATTACCCTTGAATATAATTCACCCCTGTTTCAACAAGTCTATTAACTAATAATCCAGTTCCGTATCCGGTAAAATGAATAATTATTGGTATTTATAGATATCCCGCCCACCGTACCCAGTCAAGCGTATGTGGTTATATATAAATGCGTCGAATTATAAGTTTGTATATTAAATTAACAAGGTATTGTTTAGTTAATATAAAACCCATTAATAGCCCATAGTCTAATTTCCACAAGTGTCGTTCTTTTGTCCAAACCCCAATTATGGTACAAAGCCCAATTACCCAATTTTAGTAATTAGCCCAACATCATGATTACTTTGGATTAAATAAGCATAATAATAACTTAGCTACGAGACATTAATATAAAAAGGTTGAACATAACTTACAATGATTAAAAATAGCGTAGCGTTACACGGACAGAATTTCGACTTACACCCTTACAATATTCGCTAACATACCCTTATTATTAGAATTATAATTAAAATTAAAATTAAAATTAAAATATATAAATATTTACGTATTATGAGAGAAGAAGAAAAAGGATGATAAAAATGATCAGAATTCGGTTGGCTTTATAGGGAATTGAGTTCAGGGGTGCTCCGCGACTCGCGACATATTTTGCCTTCAAACTCCGCGAGTCGCGGAGTTTGAAAATACAGCTCACATTCTTTGGAGTCTTTCTTGCCGACGATTTATTTATAAATATAATATATATATAATTAATATAATTAATTATATATTATATTATATTTATATACATAGTTAACTTGTAATTTTTAGTCCGTTGCGTCGAGCGTTGAGAGTTGACTCATGTCCCGGTTCCGGATTTTCGAACGTCCTTGCGTACAATTTTATATTTTGTACTTTGCGTTTTGAATCTTGTACTCTTGTAATTTCGAGACGTTTTTTATCAATAATTGGAACCTCTTTGATTGTATTTTGTACTTTTGAGCTTTTTGGTCGTTTGCGTCTTGAATTCGTCGAATCTGTCTTTTGTCTTCACCTTTTATTATTTAAACGAATATCACTTTTAAATAGAACAATTGCAACTAAAAGCTTGTCTTTCTTGAGGAATAATGCTATGAAATATATGTTCGTTTTTAGCATTATCAAATATTCCCACACTTAAGCGTTGTTTGTCCTCAAGCAATATCGTCTTGAAATACTAGAATCACTTCTTTATTCTTCACACTTTGTACATCAGTGATTTCTATACGGCGGTATAAACAAGGGTAGTAACGATATGGTTTACAGTCCCACATGACTATAAAATTTAGATCCATTAAGGAAATTGGATCTTTATGAAAACATTTGATCTTTTGAAAATTAAATCTAGTTTTTACCCCAGATAAGTTTTCCGGAATAACCCTTTACCGGTGTTTGCAAATTATTTTTGTGGGTTTGGTGGGTTTCATATTTGAAAATTTTAGCTCAAAACTTATGGTTTTGTGTCACCCACTTGCTAACCTTGTATTTGGAAAGCAACACGTCCAGTTTACTTGTCCCGTATATTACCTTTCGATAAACTACCGTCCGATTGTAAAGGAAAGCATTGAACAAGCAACTGTTAAGGCAATGTCCCCTGACATGCTTTTAATTATGGTCTATAACGTGTCGGACGCAATTACTATCCTTGGTAGGAGCAATAGTAAAGCTCACCCTTATAATTTTTCGGTCTGGCACAAGGTCCTGTCTTTGACCACTATGCAACCACTGTTCTTACGGTTGACACCCGATTTGGTTCAGGTGACCAAATGAATTCCAGGTGAATTCCTAGGATTTTACGTTCAATGGTAATGAACGCATTGAAAATAGGGTTTTCAGAAAACAAATCGGTTTGTAATTTTTATCAAAATATTTTCTCGTTCAAGCTCGAGTTTAGATATCATTGAATTCCATGAGTTTGTAATTCTCAATCTTTAAGGTCAGTCTCAAGGATTGAGTAATATCAGGTTTAAAAGCTGATTTTTGATCTTTTAAGGAGATTATCCTTTCTGGGGATCAGATTCATTAGTCTTATCCAACTAATTTTCATGGTGCCCCCCCATTTTACGAGATAAATCCTTCTCATGGTTAGGATAAATCTGACCACTTGGCGACCCTGTTTGATGCTGAGGTCCGTGAATTTTCTGCTGATTTTAGTGATGACTTTTCTAGATTTTTCGTCAACCTACAGCTGGTCTGGACGACAACTTCTTGACCTAAATCAAGAAGCGCGTGTCTTTTTCGGAAGACTTTACTTCCTTTTAATGATAGAATTGATTCATCGTGTAGATCCATCTCTTCTTTTCTTTCATCGGGTAAAACAGTTTAGTTTAGTCCAAAGCAAAAGTATTTTCAGTTATTTGTTACAGATATATATGTCACATATGTTTAAGATAACTTGGTAAATTTCCCCACACTTGGCTTTTATTTTCCTTTTTATCGCCTTCTATTCCATTTTAAATGAATTTTAACATTTTGGTTTGTTTCTCAATTTATGTCCTTTCTGAGGTAACAATAATTTCGGTGTTAAAACCTAGTTTTATCGTTCATAAATATGTATAAACATGATTTTGAGTTCATTTAATTGAAAATTTTGAAAAATTTTACTAGAATTGGGTAGTCAGTATATAAGACTAGGGCTGTTCTTTATTATCGGAGAGCACTAGATTCTAATACAACTACTACTTTACTAGTATTTCTAATGGTAACCAAGTGTATAAAGTAAAAATTTTAAAATCCGAAAGAATTTAACCCCTTCCCACACTTAAGATCTTGCAATGCCCTCATTTGCAAGAAATCAGTAACAATTTAAATTATTGAGGGTGATTTGTGTGAAAATGATTAAATTTTACCAAAGTTTCCAAATATATTGGCGTTTGTTTGCTGAATGATAAATGGTGCACATCATTTGTTCATTCTGTCTTGTTGTTATTTCACATATATTTTGCATCTTGTCGTCAAAATTAGTTGCTTTTGCTGAACTTAATGCCAGTCTTTGAAAATGCGTTGTTTTACCCTGTTGTGTACATAAGATAAACTGCAAACATATATACATATTTTTGAAGTTTGGTATATTACCCCACATTCAAAAATTATTAAAATCTAAGAATAAAAGTTAGAAAATTATAAAAACTATTACAATATTAACATAAGTATTAAACGTTTCAACATTACAAATTACAAAATAAATAAAACTAAGTAGACTAGGGATGATACTGGTACCAATAGGGGTTCCATGCATAACCATAGGTGCTATAGAATGCTTCGGCTGGGTTATACGTAGGATACGGTGGTTGCATCTCTATAGACCAGGGAGGGAATATGGGTTTCGGAGTAGGAATATAGTTTCTACCTATATGTTGGCAATGAGCTATGATTTGGTTTTGATGAACTTGCCAATCTTCAAATGCTCTCTGTCTAGCATTTTCGTACTCCTGTGAAGCTATAAACCTTTGCATTTCTTGCATTTCATTTCCCCCTCCTACATTACCTTGCTATTGGTTTCTCTCAACCTGTGGATGTCTACCATGGTATTGTACTGCGGCGTTATTTTGCCTCTTCAAAACTTTTGCACCATGGTATACATTTAAACCTATAGTATCACGGGGTTCTGGTTCTTCGACTAATAATCCCCCCCCCCCCCGACTTATATCCACACCGAGATATTCAGCAATCAAAGTAATAAAAATACCACCTCCTATTATGCTATGCGGTCTCATCCCCCTAACCATAGCTGATAAATAATAACCCACACAATAAGGTATACTTACAGCGCTTTGTGGGTCTCGAATACACATATGGTAAAAAAATCCTGTTCATTTACCTTTTCCTTGTTCTTACCTCTTTGTGTAATCGAATTAGCTAAAAACCTATGAATCACTCTTAATTCAGCTCTATCTATATCCAAATAAGAGTAATTTCCCCCTTTGAATCGGTGATGGCTTGTCATTTGACTCCATACACCATGTGTATCAAAATTTTCATCTATCTTTCTACCATTTAGTATCAACCCTCTACAATCGGCAGATGCTATCTCCTCAGGCGTATATATACGTAAAGCCTGAGCCATGTCTAGTAAAGACATGTGGCGCATCGAACCTCCTAATAAAAATCTAATAAAAGATCGATCGGTTAAACTAGCTACCCGATCATTTAATTCTATACTACACAACAATTCTTCACACCATACTTTATATACAGGTCTACGCATGGTGAATAAACGTACCCAGTCGTTAAAAGTAGAATTACCATACCTCTGTGCAAGTAATTCCCTAATTGGCCCGGCCAATTCTACAGCTTCTAATGGTCCCCATTAAAAATCGATTAGTGAGTCTTATCGAGTTTGTTAGGATGCATTAGTGAGTCTGGACTTCGACCGTGTTTTCATTAAAAACGATTGCTTAACACTTTTTGTTGGAAACTATATATTGTTAACATGTAAATATTATGTGATATATTAATCTCTTAACGTGTTTGATATTATGTGATAGATGTCTACCTCTAGCACAAATCCCATCTACTCACCTAATAATAATGAAGAGTCAAATATATATTGGGAAGATTCACAAATTCCCAAAGAGAAACCGGAAGAAGAGGAACCGGAAGAAGAGGAACCGGAAGAAGAGGTTCTGGAAGAGGAAATAGTAGGAAGCAAAATATTCGGAAAATTACCAATTTTCTGATGAATCGGATCCTGATGAGGATTCCGATGATGTTATAGAAATTACCCCGACCCAATTTGAAAAAGCAAAAGAAAACAATAAGGGAAAAGGCATCAAAATAGAAAAACTCTAGCCCAAAACCGATGAACTTTATGTTAACATGAAGTACCCAGATGGGGTGTACCATAAACACCCATATTTCTTAAACTTTCACTATAACCCGGGAACATCTAAGCCACCAGGTTTTTCTAAACCATTTGTGAAAATGATGGCTCGTATTAGAGGAGCCCCATATATCCCTAGGAAATTAGCGAAACGAACCAAGTCCGAAGAGGAAGAAACGAGTGATTCGGAATAAAGAGTTGTAATGATGTTGTGTAATATATGTATTGAAGTGTGCTTGTATTTTTATGTTATATGTAAAATTTGCTTGTATTATTTGATAATTATCTTTTACGAATCTAATCTTCGTCTATTTTACAGTATAAAAACACACAATGGATGTTAAGGATAGACAACCGAATATTTTAGAAGACCTACCCGGGGACATGATTGATGAAATCTTGTCTAAAGTCTGTCAGAATTTGTCGGCACAATTATTCATGACGAAATTAGTTTGTCGAACATTTAAAAGACGTTCCAAGCATGCCTTAGTTTATAAAAGGCTTTCCTTTGAAAGATGGGGTATATCACATTGGGGAGACCTTAAGTTACACCGTGTTTTCTTTAAAGCATTAAGTGCGGGGAACCCAAATGCAATTTTACGCTACGGGTTAAGAACTTATTTTGACTCCACATATCCCTACATAGGACTTCGTTCTTTAGAAAGAGCTTTCAACATGCAACTTAAAGAAGCATGTTATGTTTACGGGTTAGTGATGTTCGCTTCTTACCAAAGTGAGAAAAAGAACATCGGATTACAACTGTTAAATAAAACATTCCCACAAGTGACGGATTCAGTAGTTGGGGTGAGAAACAAAGTTTTTAGATTGTTACGGGGCTGTTGGGCATTATGTAACCCACGTACTTTTAACGACGTTACAACATGATGTCTTGCTAACGGTCACAACGGATATTTTCCACAAGACTAAGGATGAGAAATAGTATTAGTAAAACCCGGATGCATGACTTGTTTCTGAACTTACGAATTACGTATCTTTATCACCTTTGCTGAACGACTTGCGTTAAACTAGAATTGTCTTCGCAACTGATTTGTATCAAAGTTATTGTGTGCTATATTTTATGCAATATGTAAAATAGCGGTATTGTAAGTTTGTAAAAAAAACAATTTGTATAAAAGTTTGAATGTGAAATATTATTGTAATCAGTTTTTCATATAGAATTGTAGTAGTTGAATTGTATATTAGCTACTAAGTATGAATTTAACGGGTAGGTACTACCCGAATTAAAACTTATAAAATGCTAATATGAAGAAAAAGCTTTTATAAATAAGTTCATATTATGCTACGAAAAACTATTGACTACTCTTAAAATTCTATATGATTAACTCAATTCTTTTGGCTATTTTTGAAGGAAATGGCACCGACTACTCGTCAGAACTTGAACATGAGTGAGGAAGACTTTCGTATTTTTCTTGCTGCCAACATAGCCGCAGTACAGGCTGTAATGCAAAACAACAATAATAACTCTGAATCTAGCAATGCAACTAACACCACTAGAAATCGTGTAGGATGCTCCTACAAAGAATTCACTGCCTGTAAACCTTTGGAATTTGATGGAACCGAGGGTCCAATCGGATTAAAACGGTGGACTGAGAAGGTTGAATCGGTGTTTGCCATAAGTAAATATACGGAAGAAGATAGAGTAAAGTACGCAACGCATACCTTCACAGGTACTGCGTTAACTTGGTGGAATATCTATCTCGAGCAAGTGGGACAAGAGGCTGCTTATGCATTACCATGGTCAGCATTCAAACACATGATGACTGAGCAGTACCGTCCCAGAAACGAGGTCAATAAGCTCAAGGTAGAGCTTAAAGGGTTACGAACACAAGGATTCGATATTACCACAAATGAACGACGATTCACAAAGTTGTGCCTATTGTGTCCAAGAGCGTTCGAAGATGAAGAAGAGAAGATCGACGCATTTGTAAAAGGGTTAGCAGAAAGGATTCAAGAAGATATAAGTTCACACGAGCCCGCCTCCATACAAAAGACAAGTCGAATGGCTCACAAACTCATAAATCAGATTGAGGAAAGAATTAAAGAGCAGGCGATCGAAGATACCAAAATGAAGCAAGTCAAGAGAAAGTGGGAAGAAAACAGTGACAAGGGTCACCGATCTTACAACAACAACAATCGTTATAACAACCGCAACATTAACCGCAACAACAATCGCAATCCCAACAACAACTACAAAAACTCCCATAACAACTACAACAAATGGCCCAATAACAACAATCCCAACAACTATCTCAATAACAAAAATGGCAACCAAAATCAGAAAATTCCGTGCAAAAGGTGTGAAGGGTACCATCCGACTACTTTCTGTTCGGTATCATGTACCAAGTGTAAAAGAACGGGGCATAGTGCGGCAAAGTGTGAAGTTTATGGACCAAGGGTTAATGGAACAGAAAATGCCAATGTTACTTGTTTTGGATGCGGGAAAAAGGGTCATTACAAAAGTAGGTGTCCTAACCAGGGAAATAATAATGGTCAAGGCCGGGGAAGAGTTTTCAATATTAATGCGGCAGAAGCGCAGGAAGACCCGGAACTTGTTACGGGTACATTTCTTATCGATGAAAAACCTGCTTATGTGTTATTTGATTCGGGTGCGGATAAAAGCTATATGAGTAACGATTTTTGTGTCAAATTAAGTTATCCATTGACGCCTATGAATAATAAATTTTTACTCGAATTAGCAAACGGAAAATTAATTTCAGCAGATAAAATATGTCGGAATCGAGAAATTAAACTGGTTAGCGAAACGTATAAGATTAATTTGATACCAGTTGAGTTAGGGAGTTTTGATGTGATAATTGGCATGGATTGGTTGAAAAAGGAGAGAGCAGAGATCGTATGTTACAAGAATGAAATTCGCATTGTACGAGAAGAAGGAAAACCCTTAATGGTGTACGGAGAAAAGAGCAACATGAAGTTAAATCTTGTTAGTAGTTTGAAGGCGCAAAAACTAATAAGAAAAGGTTGCTATGTCATTCTAGCACACATCGAGGAAGTCAAAACCGAAGAAAAGAACATCAATGATGTTCCCATCCCAAAAGAATTTCCCGATGTATTTCCGAAAGAATTACCGGGACTACCTCCACACCGATCCTTTGAATTTCAAATATACCTTGTACCAAGAGCTGCACCAATAGCTTGTGCTCTATACAGACTCGCACCCAGCGAAATGAAGGAACTCCAGAGCCAATTACAGGAACTTTTAGAGCATAGTTTCATTCGACCAAACACATCAACGTGGGGAGCTCCTGTTTTGTTTGTCAAAAAGAAAGATGGTACATTCAGATTGTGTATCAACTACCGAGAGTTGAACAAACTTACCATCAAGAACCGTTATCCACTACCAAGAATCAACGACTTATTTGATCAGCTACAAGGCTCGTCGGTTTATTCAAAGATTGATTTACGTTCCGGGTATCATCAAATGCGGGTGAATGAAGATGATATTCCAAAGACTGCTTTTAGAATGCGTTACGATCATTATAAGTTTATGGTCATGCTGTTTGGTTTGACTAACACACCAGCTGTGTTCATGGACTTCATGAACCGAGTGTGTGGACCATACCTTGACAAGTTTGTCATTGTTTTCATCGATGACATACTTATTTACTTAAAGAATGATCGAGAGCACGAATAACATTTAAGAAAAGTGCTAGAATTGTTGAGGAAGGAAAAACTGTACGCTAAATTTTCAAAGTGTGCATTTTGGTTGAAAGAAGTTCAATTCCTCGGTCATATAGTGAGGAAAGAAGGTATCAAGATGATCCGGCAAAGATTGAAACCGTTGAGAAGTGAGAAACACCGAAAAATCCTACGCAGATATGCCAATTTTTAGGATTGGCTGATTACTACATAAGATTCATCCAAGATTTTTCCAAAATAGCAAAACCCTTGACTGCATTAACGCATAAAGGGAAGAAATTTGAATGGAAAGAGGAACAAGAGAAAGCGTTTCAATTGTTAAATAAAAAGCTAACTACAGCACCTATATTATCATTGCCTGAAGGGAATGATGATTTTGTAATTTATTGTGACGCCTCAAAGCAAGGCCTCGGTTGTATATTAATGCAACGAACGAAGGTAATTGCTTATGTGTCCAGACAATTAAAGATTCACGAGCAAATTTATATGACTCATGATTTAGAATTGGGCGCTGTTGTTTTTGTATTAAAGACTTGGAGGCACTACTTGTATGAGGTCAAAAGTATCATATATACCGATCACAAAAGTCTCCAACATATATTTGATCAGAAACAACTGAACATGAGGCAGTGTAGGTGGATTGAATTGTTGAATGATTATGACTTTGAGATTCGTTACCACCCAGGGAAGGCGAATGTGGTAGCCGACGCTTTGAGTAGAAAGGACAGAGAACATATGCGGGTAAAAGCTATGAATATAATTATTCGTACTAACCTTACTACTCAAATAAAGGAGGCGCAACAGAGAGTTTTAAAAGAAGGAAATTTGAAGAATGAAATACCCAAAGGATCGAAGAAACGTCTGAATATTCGGGAAGACGGAACCCGATATAGGGCTGAAAGAATTTGGGTACCAAAGTTTGGAAATGTGAGATAAATGGTACTTAGGGAAGCACATAAAACCAGATACTCAATACATCTCGGAGCGGAAAAGATGTACAAAGATCTCAAGAAACATTTTTGGTGGCCGGGTATGAAAGCCGATATTGCTAAATACGTAGAAGAATGTTTGACTTGTTCTAAGGTCAAAGCTAAACATCAGAAACCATCAGGTCTACTTCAACAACCTGAAATCCCAGAATGGAAATGTGAAAACATTACCATGAATTTCATTAATAAATTGCCAAGGACTGCAAGTGGTTATGATACTATTTGGGTAATAGTCGATCGTCTAACCAAATCAGCATACTTTCTACCAATGCGAGAAGATGATAAAATGGAAAAGTTAGCACGACTATACTTGAAGGAAGTCGTCTCCAGACACGGAATACCAATCTCTATTATCTCTAATAGGGATGGTAGATTTGTTTCAAGATTTTGGCAAACGTTACAACAAGCATTGGGAACTCGTCTAGACATGAGTAATGCCTATCATCCACAAACTGATGGGCAGAGTGAAAGGACCATACAGACCCTTGAAGACTTGCTACAAGCATGTGTTATTGATTTTGGAAATAGTTGGGATCGACATCTACCATTAGCAGAGTTTTCCTACAACAACAGTTACCATTCGAGTATTGAGATGGCACCGTTTGAGGCACTTTATGGTAGAAAGTGCAGGTCTCCAATTTGTTGGAGTGAAGTGGGGGATTGACAAATTACGGGTCCAGAAATTCTTCAAGAAACTACAGAGAAAATCATTCAAATTCAACAACGGTTGAAAATCGCCCAAAGTCGACAAAAGAGCTACGCAGACATTAAAAGAAAAGATATAGAATTTGAAATTGGAGATATGGTCATGCTTAAAGTTTCACCTTGGAAAGGCGTTGTTCGATTTGGTAAACGGGGAAAGTTAAATCCAAGGTACATTGGGCCATTCAAGATTATAGATCGTGTCGGACCAGTAGCTTACCGACTTGACTTACCACAACAACTCGTTGGGGTACATAATACTTTTCATGTCTCGAATCTGAAGAAATGTTTTGCTAAAGAAGATCTCACTATTCCATTAGACGAAATCCAAATCAATGAAAAACTTCAATTCATCGAAGAACCCGTCGAAATAATGGATCGTGAGGTTAAAAGACTTAAGCAAAATAAAATACCAATTGTTAAGGTTCGATGGAATGCTCGTAGAGGACCTGAGTTCACCTGGGAACATGAAGATCAGATGAAGAAGAAATACCCGCACTTATTTCCTGAAGATGCGTCAACACCTTCAACCGCTTAAAATTTCGGGACGAAATTTATTTAACGGGTAGGTACTGTAGTGACCCGAACTTTTCCATGTTTACATATATTAAATGAAAACTATATTTACATGATTAAATGTTTCCAACATGTTAAGCAATCAAACTTGTTAAGAATTGATTAATTGAAATAGGTTTCATGTAGACAATTGACCACCCGAGTTGACCGGCGATTCACGAACGTTAAAACTTGTAAAAACTATATGTTGATATATATATGGATTTATATATATAGTTAACATAATTTTATGATAAGTAAGTATCTCACTAGGTATATTAACAATGAGTTATATACATAAAAATGAGACTACTAAGTTAAGAAACTCGAAACGATATATATAACGATTATCGTTATAACAACGTCTTACTCAATACATATGTATCATATTAAGATATTGTTACACTATATTTAACATGATAAAATGATAATTATATATATCATTAAGTATGTTAACAATGAACTACATATGTAGAACAAGACTACTAACTTTAGAATTTCGAAACAAGGCATATATGTAACGATTATCGTTGTAACGACATTTTAATGTATATATATCATATTAAGATATATTCATACATCATAATATCATGTTAATGTAATAATTTAACATCTCATTAGATATAATAAACAATGGGTTAACAACATTAAATGAGATCGTTAACTTAAAGGTTTCAAAACAACACTTACATGTAACGGCTAACGATGACTTAACGACTCAGTTAAAATGTATATACATGTAGTATATGTGACGAACCGTCCTAATCTATCTGGAAGAATACATTACATTTGGTTACATCGCGAGGTACTTGACCTCTATATGATACATTTTACAAACATTGCATTCGTTTTTAAAAGACAAACTTTCATTTCATCGAAAGTTGATGGCATGCATACCATTTCATAATATATCCAACTATAAATGACTTAATAATATTCTTGATGAACTCAACGACTCGAATGCAACGTCTTTTGAAATATGCCATGAATGACTCCAAGTAATATCTCTAAAATGAGCAAATGCACAGCGAAAGATTTCTTTCATACCTGAGAATAAACATGCTTAAAAGTGTCAACCAAAAGGTTGGTGAGTTCATTAATTTTTCATAATCAATCATTTCCATAATTTTAATAGACCACAAGATTTACATATTTCCATTTTTCATAAATATACATCACATACATAGAGATAAAAATCATTCATATGGATTGAACACCTGGTAATCGACATTAACAAGATGCATATAGAATATCCCCATCATTCCGGGACTCCCTTCGGACATGATAAAATCGAAGTACTAAAGCAGTTCAAATTATCTGACTGGGGCTTGTTAGTGCCCATAGATCTATCCTTAGGATCCGCGTCAATTAGGGTGTCTGTTCCCTAATTCTTAGATTACCAGACTAAAAGGGGCATATTCGGTTTCGATCATTCAACCATATAATGTAATTTCGATTACTTGTGTCTATTTAGTCAAACATTTATAAAAGCGCATGTATTCTCAGTCCCAAAAATATATATTGCAAAAGCATTTAAAAAGGGAGCAAATGAAACTCACACTACTGTATTTTGTAGTAAAAATACATATGACGACATTGAACAACTGAACAATGCAGGGTTGGCCTCGAATTCACGAACCTATATCATTCGTATATTTATTAATACATATAATCGTAATCGAATAAATATATATTATTATTAGTGATGTAATTTATATTTTTAATAGTTTATAAGTTTTATTATTTATATATTTTCATTTTTTATATATAATTGTTAATATAATTAAGTTATATGTATTAACTACATATATAATATATATATAATCTTTTGTTTGTAAAAATAAGAGGGATGATTCTCACACACACTTTTTTGATCCTCACACACCAATTGAGTATTATTAGAAGAGTAAAAGGTTAAAATAGGTGTGTGAGGATCAAAAAAAGTGTGTGTGAGAATCATCCCCCTAAAAATAATGGTTATAATAATAATAAAATAATGATAATAACAATAATAATAATGATAAAACTAATAATAATAATAATAATAATAATAATAATAATAATAATAATAATAATAATAATAATAATAATAATAATAATAATAATAATAATAATGATAATATTGAAATTGATACTTTTAATGATAATTCTAATATTAATAATAATAATAATTTTAAAAATGATACTTTTAATGTTAATAGTAGTTTTTAATAAAAATGATAAGTTTAATAATAATGATAATAAAAATAATAATTATACTAACAATCTTATTTCTAATATTGGTAATAATAATAATTACTTAATAACAATCAATAATAATAATAATAATAAAGAAAATAATGAAATAATAATAAGAGTTTTAGTAATAACTACCTCAAAGGAGTAACCTTTAAGAATGCCCAAGTCCAGGTTTGAACCCGCGATGTCCCGCTAACCCACTAACAGTCCTAACCATTCGACCATTTCAGTTTTTCTGAAGTAATATCACCTAGATATATATATAACTCATTCTTTCTGTTTCTACTTCTTCTTCTTCTTAAAAAAAACTAAATTTCCAAAGTCCAGGCTCGAACCCAAGACCTCTTGTTTAACACACAACACCCTTTACCATTCCTCTGCTTATACATTTCTGAATTAATCTCTGATTTAAATCTATTAACCCTTCTATCTGTATGTTCTTGTTTCTAAATGAAAACCCAAATTATCATCAATCTTATCATCTATCTCCAATCATCATCGATCATAATCTTAACTTTATTAACGAACATCATCAACACTCGATATCTGTAACGTCCTCCCAATAGGGTCTGGAAGGAACGTCACTAATATCAAAACATACCAACATATTATAATAAATGAGAACAATACTAAATGATGAATTTAACTTTAATGAGTACGCAGCGGAAAATGAAATATGGTTACAATGACAGGAATAACAATATCGTAAATGTACACATGCAGAAGTAATAAATGCGATATATCTTGATCCTATGTCCAAGTAGCATCATATAAGCAGTAAGTATAAGAGCTTGAATTAAACAGCACCTGAGACAAAACATGCTAAAGTGTCAACCAAAAAGGTTGAGTGAAGTTCATAGGTTTAACAAAAAGTTTGTCGTTGTTTTAGACCACAAGATTTAGTTTGTAAAGTTGATCTCCCGCAGGATCAAAAAGTTATGCCAATGCGTGATATTTAGACTAAACGTTCAAGTTTGCCCCATGACAAATTGTGTCTGTCCTTGTCAGTTTAATTTCATTATTAAGTAATACAATGACTTGGTCAAATGTATCGGGGACGTTACTCCCGATAGGCCTACCCCCAATAATTAAGCATGCCGCAGCAATTAAAAATATCACTGTAGGGACTTAGTCAGACATAGCCAGGTATAGCATAGTTTAACAGTTTGGTACTTGTGTCTAAAGTGTAAAAAGTGAAAACAGCATGTGTCTCACCCCAAGTAAAAGTAAGTAAGTTTGCTAGCAATAAAGAGGGGCTATGAATTCACCTTAGTAAGTAGAGAGAGAGTTATTCCTCGGAATAAAGAGTTGAACGAGTGAGCAGGAAAATCAACCTATTGACATTTAAGAGTAGTTAAGTGTTTTGCCTATGTTTAAGTTTAAGTATGTGTTTGAGTATAGTTTGTTTTACTAAGTTTCTATTCCTAGTAAGTTACTATTTTTATAAAGTTTCCATTTTTAGAAAGTTTCTTATTTTACTAAGTTTCTATGACTAGAGAGTTTCTACTTTTATCAGTGTTTTCCATTTTAGGATACTTGTCGTATTAGATAAGCTTTCAATCACCCCTTTCCCTTCAAATGTCAAATTTAGATCTAGGGGCTTGAGCCATAGGACCCTTTAAATCGAAAATCCAAACCCTCTGCCTAGAATCTCATAGAAACCATTCGTCAAGAAAGTTCGAAGATCTATACATCTCTAATACATATCCCAAAATATTTTTATGTTACAATATAAGTAATAGGTTATAGGTGCTTGTAATAGTAATAGTGTATACATGTTATTTATTTTATTTTTAATTGCATATAATTTATAACATTATTTACATGTTTCGGTAAAAATAATAACCGAAGTAAAAAGTAAAAAGTAAAAAGTAAAAAGTAAAAAAATAAAAAGTAAGAAAAGAATACTTACTAGTAGTAATTCTTCAAAGAGAGAATGAGAGAAATTTTGGTATGAGTTTGAATGAGAAATGAGGGGTATTTATACTTGAAAAAATTAGGTAAAAAGAATAAAATAATTAAAATAAAAAGAAATATTTTAATTCTTAATGGTATTTTAAAATTAAAAAAATATTAATTGTTAGTTCATGGGATAATGCACAAAATAAAATAATAAAAGTAGTTTTTCCATTACAATTTTTAATTAAAAAGTAATTTATTTATTTATTTATTTTTTTCATTTATTTTAAGTATTTTTTTTTATATAAATAAACAAATTGATTTAATGCTTTTCCAATAATATTTGTCAATAATATTTTATTTTTATTTTTTTTTGTTTTATTTAATTAATAAATATAAATTTTGCATAAAAATAATAAATAATTCGGTATTTTGTATTTTTAATAATAATTATGATTTTAATTATTAAACTATAGTTTTAGTAAGTTTGTAAATATTATTACATTTATATATAATTGGATTTATTATATAGTTAAATATATAATACATTAACTAAATAATAAAAGTGATACAAAGTTTATATACTTAGTTAAATTATGTCAAATTATATAAATTAATAATATATTATTTATTTAAGCGTACATTGTTGACTAAAAATTACTATTCGGTCAATATTTAATTGTATATAACAACCCTTAATACATATAGTCAGACATATAACCCTAGGGTTAATTCAGTAATTTAGAAGTCAAAAAGTGAGGGTTGTTACAGTACCTCCCCGTTAATAAAAACTTCGTCCCGAAGTTTTAGGTAGACTTCTCGGATGCATCAGCGGTTGAGAAGAGATCTGGATATTTCTGTTTCATTTGGTCTTCACGTTCCCAGGTATGTTCGGGGCCTTGCGTGTTTTCCAAAGGATAGAATATTGTTTTGTTTCAAGCGTTTAAGTCATACAAACCATAATCTCTATAGGTTCTTCTACGAAGTGCATTTTATCATTAATGCAGAGATCATTCAAAATGATGATGTTATGCAAGTCATTTCAGTAAATTAGATACATGAAATGTGTTATGAATAATATTGAGCACATTTAAAACCTTGACCGTTTATGCTGCAATATTAGGCAGACAAAACAGAGAGGAGTTCATGAAAATCATAGTCATGAAATTTGATAGAGATCGTCATTCTTTATAACAAGAATGATGAATTAGAGTATTATCGACATTAAATAATATGGATAAAGTAATTCGATTATAGAAAGAGTATAAACGAAGCTATCGTAAAAGAGTAAATGAGAAAATTAAATGTTTGCCTTAACTTTTGACGTAGTTACAATTGATTTCCGGATTTCAAGGAATTAAAGAAATCTTCGAAATCTTTATAAGATTTGATTTTCCGGTAATTACGGAAATTAGGATTTTCTTTAATTAAAGGCGGTGAATTGCCTCGATTGCTGTGTCTGGAATTTTTGCTATAAATTAGCTTCTTCCGTTTCATTATCTTCACCACTTATATACTTTCTTTCTCAATTCATACTTCCAAAAGTTTTGTTAATATGCTCAATCCAGTTCTTGTCTTTGACATTATATTGGTTATCGCCACAATCATCCTTCTTTTCCAACTCCCACCAGAGGAGTCTGTTTACTTCTACTATGCTCTAGGATTTATTGTGTTTTTAGTTCTCCCGTGTCTTTATATTGCTATACGCATTGATATACACGGTTTGTAATTTCAGTGTTGTTATCGGGATTTATATTTTCCCTTATATGTCGAAGCTTCATGCTTTTGTAAAGCAAGTAACGGTCCAGAATTCGTAGGTATGAAGTTTCGAATGATCATGATATTCAAAGCAGAAGGAAAGGTAATAGCACGATTTGATTTGTCATATTACCAGAATATCCGGAAAAGACCGAATTTTCAAGAAAAATATTTTCTTGATATGTTTAGAGTTTAAATAGATAAGAGTCGTGTAACATGGCAAATGATGATTATAAAGTCTATGAATCATCATCTTCCATTAAAAATTTAGCATGACTTACTGTAATATAATCACGTTGGCCTGACGTCATTATATTATACTAACTCATGCTTCAATTCCCAACACTACTTCAAATCATTCATAATTTAAACTTGAACTTTACAGAATATAAAAACTAAAACAGTTTCCTTTATGATGTGATAAAGATATCACAAAGAGATAATTAATTGCTGACAAGAATCGTTATAAAGATATCTTCAGAAATATAGAGGATATTTATAACGAAAGATACAGTGATATCTCAGAATTTCTAAGTTCCAATGACGAGGAAAATTCTTTTGTTTCCTCTGCATTTAATGCTACCATATCTGAATCATTGGTTATCAATCCGAGATGGTTTCAAGAAATTTTATTTTTTTAGATGATTAAACGCTGATTGTAATCGTCAACGGATCTAATGGTTAACGAATAGGCGTTGTTGATGATAATTTCGGTGGTTTGATGTGATAATTCATCATAGAATACGAATGAATATAATTCATGAATGTAGTGATCTTTAGGAAGATAACACCTGCTAAAGCTTTACTTGAATTCTGGTATGTTAATTTCAGAATGTGTAATTAAATTTGTATGAAAATGATTGTGTATCACAGTGAAGGCAGTGAGTATAATTAATGATTTATGAATCAAAATTGAAGAATGTACAGTGTATTTATGTGAGATGTAAATATTTCTCGGGTATTACCTACCCGTTAAAATATTTTCACAATTAACAGTTTTTACAATCTTTATGAAGATATACGTTCATATATGTATTCTTCAGATATAATCATGGATTTAATGAGTTAATATATATTAAACTCATTTGATTTGCGGTTTGGAACGAGAGTAAATAATCTCCAAAATCTTAGAGATTTCATAATTGTTGCGAAATATTTCGCTAATGAAGTTATGAATCAATACATTCATCGTTATACTTGATTTATTATGAAATGGAGTTTATTGTGCTAAAGCAGTTATTAACAATTGTTAAGTCATTAGCGAAGGGTGTACATCATAGCATATTAGTGATATGAATTAACCAAGTAGTACATACTAGTTGAGATTCTCACGTAATTGCTTAGTACGACAAGATTTATTATTGTTCCAAATCATATATATATATAAGGTATACATATATAATTCTTCACGAAGAATGAGTCAATACATCTTAACTCTTTATTGCTAATATTCCTTGGTATCTATGGGGCGTATCATGTTGATGTTTGAGGTACTGAGTGTGTTGTTGAGGCGGGAGATGTGAATGTTGTTGTTGATGAAGCTGATGCTATTAGTGGTGATGTTGATGGTACTGATGGTACTGGTAGTGATGCTGGTTATGCTGCTGGTGCTGCTGCTGGTGTTCGTAGGTTTCGCACCAGATTTTCCAGAGCCACTACTCGAGCGCAAAGCTCGTTGACTTCTTCTATTATTCCGGGATGATTGGTGGTTGGAACAAGGGGGTGAATAAGATCTAGAATCTTCGATATTATATATTCGTGACGGGATACCCTGGAAAGAAGAGAGAAAATGGTCTTTCGGACTGGTTCGCCGGTAAGCGCTTCAGGTTCTTCGCTAAGAGGTGAATTCGGTTGGTGAAAGGGATCACCTTCTTCTTGTCTCCATTGATTGAGTCGGCTACGAACCCATCCCCAATTCATCCAGAATAGATGATGGTTGATTGGTTCGTTTGTTCCGGTTACGCTGCCGTGGGAGCTTGAAGAGTTTGAGAAATTAATATTATATGTTTGGAATAGGGTTTGATATGAAATGGGTATTGAATACCGAATGATATATTCGACTCCTTGAATATGTATTTATAGCAAAAAGATTTCCGTAATTTACGGAGAAAATTTAGGATAAGTGGTAGACAAAGTTTATAGACATGATAATATATGATAAGATATGATGTGTCATCCATTTATGTAATAATGGTGGTATGACGTGTTGAGATTTGTAACCAGATATTGATTAAAGAATTTCAATTCGTATACTGTGATAACCCAATAATATTTTTTGGTTCGCAAACCGATGCATAAAAGCATAAGATACGTGAGTGTTTGAAGTAGTAGCAGGAGCTTGTGGACGAACCGTTATCTTCGATAACATATAGAAGTTTGATAAACTTGATAGGTCATAAGTTTGAAAAAAAAAATTAAGTGGAATAAAGATGAATATGATATAAATGAAACACTTTATTTTATTAAGAACAAGGCTTTAAACAAGTCTTCTTATTACACGATTCGGGGATAGAAATAGTTTAAGGCCTAGCCTTTGCATAGATAGAAAATAACTAGGAAATATTAAGATTGAAGTAGTCTTCATATTTCTTCTTCTCGTCCTCAACCTCCTTCATAAACTTCTCAAACTTGTCGTTCTTCTCCTTTTGTTCCTCATAAAGATACTCGATGTTATCATAAAGATTGGAAACATCATTGTTGATTACATGGTACTTGTGGTCCCTCATAGAAAGTTGATTATTCACGTGGTTTTCCTCCATCTTCAATCTAAAGTCAACATCTTCTCTTAGGTAGGAGAGATATTGCTTCCCCCATCGGGCATTTCTTGTAAGGGTGCAAACCAAAGTCCACATCGGTCATGGGATAAAACAAATGTATGTATATAATCTCTTTCTTTAGCTCAGCATTTTCCTCCATGAGCTTCTTGATCGCTAGGTCTTTTTCCTTCATTTGAGCACCGATCCTTGCAATATAGCGAATAAGGTCATCGGTAGTTTTTCGCAGATTCATGAGCTTGTACTTGGCATCAACTTCATCGTAGGAAGGAGATCGGGATCTTTTCTTTGACGGTCCAGTTTCTTCAAGACATTTCCTCTTGTCTTTATTCCTTGGGGTTGGATAGTATTCAGGAGACCCATGTAACTTTAGATTAGTATTTGGGCTATAATTTGGTGAGGGAGGACCACCAAAGTCATAAGGTGGACTTTAGACTGGTCTTTCTATGGAAGACCTTTCAGTATCTTTTTCGGTTGGCTTGAAAAGATTCATTTTTGTCGTTTGATGATAATTAGACATCCTAACATTAGGAAGGATATTTTGATTAGAATCTTTAAGCATAATCGTTAAGATTATGGGGCAATCCTAAGTGCTTTAATTCTAAGGCAGGAAAGGTTATAGTTTCCTAGATTGCTAAGGCACCCTAGCTAACAAGTAAGGCACACATAAAAATCCAATCCTGGTTCTCTATAACAACATGGTTATGCTCTGATACCAATCTGTAACGTCCTCCCAATAGGGTCTGGAAGGAACGTCACTAATATCAAAACATACCAACATATTATAATAAATGAGAACAATACTAAATGATGAATTTAACTTTAATGAGTACGCAGCGGAAAATGAAATATCGTTACAATGACAGGAATAACAATATCGTAAATGTTCACATGCAGAAGTAATAAATGCGATATCTCTTGATCCTATGTCCAAGTAGCATCACATAAGCAGTAAGTATAAGAGCTTGAATCAAACAGCACCTGAGACAAAACATGCTAAAGTGTCAACCAAAAAGGTTGAGTGAAGTTCATAGGTTTAACAAAAAGTTTGTCATTGTTTTAGACCACAAGATTTAGTTTGTAAAGTTGATCTCCCGCAGGATCAAAAAGTTATGCCAATGCGTGATATTTAGACTAAACGTTCAAGTTTGCCCCATGACAAGTTGTGTCTGTCCTTGTCGGTTTAATTTCATTATTAAGTAATACAATGACTTGGTCAAATGTATCAGGGACGTTACTCCCGATAGGCCTACCCCCAATAATTAAGCATGCCGTAGCAATTAAAAATATCACTGTAGGGACTTAGTCGGACATAGCCGGGTATAGCATAGTTTAACAGTTTGGTACTTGTGTCTAAAGTGTAAAAAGTGAAAACAGCATGTGTCTCACCCCAAGTAAAAGTAAGTAAGTTTGCTAGCAATAAAGAGGGGCTATGAATTCACCTTAGTAAGTAGAGAGAGAGTTATTCCTCAGAATAAAGAGTTGAACGAGTGAGCAGGAAAATCAACCTATTGACATTTAAGAGTAGTTAAGTGTTTTGCCTATGTTTAAGTTTAAGTATGTGTTTGAGTATAGTTTGTTTTACTAAGTTTCTATTCCTAGTAAGTTACTATTTTTATAAAGTTTCCATTTTTAGAAGTTTCTTATTTTACTAAGTTTCTATGACTAGAGAGTTTCTACTTTTATCAGTGTTTTCCATTTTAGGATACTTGTCGTATTAGATAAGCTTCCAATCACCCCTTTCCCTTCGAATGGCTAATTTAGATATAGGGGCTTGAGCCATAGGACCCTTTAAATCGGAAATCCAAACCCTCTGCCTAGAATCTCATAGAAACCATTCGTCAAGAAAGTTCGAAGATCTATACATCTCTAATACATATCCCAAAATTTTTTTATGTTACAATATAAGTAGTAGGTTATAGGTGCTAGTAATAGTAATAGTGTATACATGTTATTTATTTTATTTTTAATTGTATATAATTTATAACATTATTTACATGTTTCGATAAAAATAATAACCGAAGTAAAAAGTAAAAAGTAAAAAGTAAAAAAAATAAAAAGTAAGAAAAGAATACTTACTAGTAGTAATTCTTCAAAGAGAGAATGAGAGAAATTTTGGTGTGAGTTTGAATGAGAAATGAGGGGTATTTATACTTGAAAAAATTAGGTAAAAAGAATAAAACAATTAAAATAAAAAGAAATATTTTAATTCTTAATGGGACTTTAAAATTAAAAAAATATTAAATGTTAGGTCATGGGATAATGCACAAAATAAAATAATAAAAGTAGTTTTTCCATTACAATTTTTAATTAAAAAGTAATTTATTTATTTATTTATTTATTTTTTCATTTATTTTAAGGATTTTTTTATATAAATAAACAAATTGATTTAATGCTTTTCTAAGAATATTTGTCAATAATATTTTATTTTTATTTTTTTTATTTTTGTTTTATTTAATTAATAAATACAAATTTTGCATAAAAATAATAAATAATTCGGTATTTTGTATTTTTAATAATAATTATGATTTTAATTATTAAACTATAGTTTTAGTAAGTTTGTAAATATTATTACATTTATATATAATTGGATTTATTATATAATTAAATATATAATACATTAACTAAATAATAAAAGTGATACAAAGTTTATATACTTAGTTAAATTATATCAAATTATATAAATTAATAATATATTATTTATTTAAGTGTACATTGTTGACTAAAAATTACTATTCGGTCAATATTTAATTGTATATAACAACCCTTAATACATATAGTCAGACATATAACCCTAGGGTTAATTCAGTAATTTAGAAGTCGAAAAGTGAGGGTTGTTACAATATCATTGAAACCATCTTCACCGTACCATTAGTCATCATTTTCACTAGTCATCATCATCATTTACTATCTAATCACCATTACGTATAATAACGGAAGATATTAAGTAGAAATTGTAGCGACAGAAAACAGCACCCTCAACGTTTTCTTCTTCATACATCATTATCATTTCTAAAAAAAATAAAAGGTTATTTTATGTGACCCATTTTCTTTGGTCGGCCATGAAGGTGCCCACACGCCATATTTTGATACCTCATAATCAAGTTGTCCAACACTTTATACTAATATAATCTATTTTGATACAGTTAGTAGTAAATATAAAAAAGAAGTAGAAGCCTACTAGTGTAGTTGTAGCAATACGAGAAGGGAAGACAAAGTAAAATAAAGAGGGTGATTGATGTGGTGTTTTGCAGCTGTTCAAAGGAGGTGATGGTTCAAGAAAGGTGGTGACTGTTTTTGGTATTTCATGATTACAACAAAAAATAACTCGAAACACTAGCATTAATGGTAGTCGATGAGGGTGGTTGATTCCAGGTTGATGGTTGTGATGGTTCAATTATGATCAAACCGTAACCGTTACAGCAACGAATAGTAGTAGCGTACCAACATGATAACAAAACAGGAGGTTGCAGCAGTGTGGTTTTGTGATGTTTGAAATAGAAAAATGGTTGTAGCTGAAACGGTTGTGATGATTTCTAAATGGAATAGAAAGGAAGATATTAACAATACTTCAAATGTAACGGAAACAGAGAAAAATAGTTTATTAGGGTGGCTTTTGGGTTTGGTTTAAAACAGACAAAAATTATAGTAGCGTGGTTAATCATGTATCAAAGCAGTAGCAGTACGCAGTGTCAAAACCCGTCCTAAACCATAAGGATAAATATAATAACATATGATTTCATCACTAGGTATTGACCTCTATATGCGACATTTTTCAAAGAAAACTTCATACGTTTTTACAATACAAACCATAACTTTTATTAAAAATGCAAAGTTTAAACAACATAATAATGATTATCGTTTAGCGATAATCTTAGCCTTACAAACTTTACATGTGATGATAACAACACGATTTCCAATGTATTTTACATTACAACTTCTCCGATATGCAGTTTTATTTTTGACACAAATATGCATACTCAAGATCTTGCTTAAATTCAACATGTTGCAGCGGAAGCTTTTAGTTATCACCTGAGAATAAACATGCTTAAAACGTCAACATAAAGTTGGTGAGATATAGGTTTAATGCCGGCAGCGTTATAAATATAGACCACAAGATTTCATATATAAACATTTTAATAAAAATATTCTAAGTTGTTTAGCACTTGATAACCATACTTAACATTTAATCAACGTCGCATATTCCCTTTATTATGAAATCTTACTACACCGTACCAAGTGTAGTCACCGAAACGAAGTACTGTGTAATCGTTGAATACTGGTCGTCCAGTCCGGTTGGGGTTGTCAGGCCCGATAGATCTATCAACAGGATTCGCGTTTACAATACCCATGTAAATAGTAGTTACCAAGCTACAGGGAAGTATGCCAGTGGTACAACTCAACGTAGAATATATATTTTTAATCACTTGTGTCCATAACGTAAATCATAAAATGCATGTATTCTCATCCCGAAATATTTAGAGTTTAAAAGTGGGACTATATACTCACTTTTGCCTTGAAGGTATTTAACTCGACTTGGTCTCCGATAGATATCACGAACCTAACCATATATATAATATATCAACATATTTTCTTTTCAAGTAATCGTTATATATATATATATATATATATATATATATATATATATATATATATATATATATATATATATATGTGTGTGTGTGTGTGTGTGTGTGTGTGTGTGTGTGTGTGTGTGTGTGTGTGTGTGTGTGTGTGTGTGTACTTATAATACTTTTAGTGTTTTCTTAGTCCGTAGTTAGCAGTCCGATGTTAGTGGTCCACAATTAGTTGCTCAATAAAATAAATAAAGACCCCATCCTATTCATATTGATCAGAATTAATCTCGACCCATGGTACCATGTTGTCAAATGACGTGTTGCATACATAAAGTACCGTTTTGTCAAATGACGTGTTGCGTACAATCATGAGGTCTTATGATTAATCTTCTCGTGTTGTTTACGGGTGGTCCTAAAATATATAAAATCAAATCATAAGTAATTATATATAAAATATCATATTAATTAGAAAAGATATGATTAATTTACTTTTTCTCCAAATATTTTCGTAGCTAAACTAGCTTCGGATACCCAATCTTGTTTTAGTCGTAGTTTCTTCATTAAAACTCCGTTTTTGTTGGTTCAACTTGCCACTTCCTTGGATCGAGTCAAATTTTAAGAATATGAACTGAAAATACCTTAGTTTGTATTCGAAATCACAGGTTATAGGTCAAACTTTGGTGAAACTTATGAAAGTGATCATTTTCCATCATAAAACAACATTTAATGATCATTTTTCTAAAAATACTTACACTTTGAGTTAAACCATGAAATTTTTATGTGTTAACATATTCATAAGAAATATCATTTTTCCAGAACATGAACTTCCAATTCAAAGTTCAAGATGGTTTTTAATTATCCAACCCAAAACAGCCCCTGGTTGCACTCCGACGATGTAGATTCAGTTTTTAAGATGTTCTTTGTAAAACCAAGTTATATCTTGTTAAGTTAGCATATCATTATGATATATTACAGGTCTTGAAGTGTTTTAAAAGTTAAGTTAGAAGGATCTATTTAGTTTGCGAACAAGTTTGAAATCATTCAAACTATGTTCTTGTTGTTAAAATTTTACAACACAAAATAAGATAGCTATATAAATATGAATCGAATAAAATTATGAACAAGGTTACTACCTCAAGTTACTTGGACAAAGTTACTGTAAGAGATGAGAAAAATCCTAGAACCAAAAGAATGGTGGTGTTGGATTGAAAGGTTGAAAGTAAACTTATATTCTTGGAAGGATTATTGAAATGTTCTTGGCAGGTTTTTCTTATGATGATTAAGGCTTGTTTTTATGGCTAGATCTTCATGGTAACTTGCTGAATTGAAGTAGGTTCACTAAGGCTTGTAAGTAGGTGAATTAGAGAGTAATTTAGGAGTAAGAATGGTGAGCTAAACATGGTATGGTGATGGTCCTTAAAAACGTGGCCAAAGGGAACAAGGACAAGATTTTTAGTTTGTTATTTTGTGAAATTTGTGATACTGACTTACAAAAGTAGTTACCTCTCCTTTAGGGCAGTAACATGGTTGATTAGAATGTTGATTTGATGTGTATATACTAATAGTAAATACGTATAGAAGCTGGGTATGATACGGGTACATATACCCTAGATGTACGTATAGAAATCTTGAGAAGACGGAATGAGGATTTAAATATAGCTATCTTTTGTAAATATACTTATATTGTTTTATGTATAAAAGCCCTTTAAAAGTGATTAAATACATCTCTATACGATACTTGTATAAACATTATAAGTTATAAGTATTTATGTCAAAGAACGTTTCGTATAGTTATCGTTTTAAAAACTTAAGTTAGTAGTTTCAAAGTATACTTTTATCTTATTGTTATTAGTACACAATGAGATGTTAAACTATCCTTAGATCATGTTAAATATATATAAATACATATATATACACAAACGTATAATTATCGTATGTTATATAGTTCGTGATATCATCGGTCAAATTGGACGGTCAAACGTTGTGTAAAACTCTTTTCAAAAACATAAGACTCGACAATTTAGATTGCTTATCATGTTGGTAAGGTTTAATTTATTTAAATATTAATCTCATAAGTATAAAAAGATTGGAAAAATCCGGGTCGTTACGGTACCTACTCGTTAAATAAATTTAGTCCCGAAATTTAAAAATTGTACCTTTTTTGCGTTCTCGGGAAACAAATTTGGGTACTTTTGTTTCATATGATCCTCTCATTCCCAAGTAAACTCGGGAACCCTTCGATCATTCCAACGAACCTTAACGATTTGTATGTTGCTCTGCTTGAGTTGTTTAACTTCACGGTCCATGATTTCGACTGGTTCTTCTACGAATTGTAGTTTCTCATCGACTTGGATTTCTTCAAGAGGAATGGTGAGATCTTCCTTTGCAATACATTTCTTGAGGTTTGAGACGTGAAATGAATTATGTACTCCGTCGAGTTGTTGTGGTAACTCGAGTCGATAAGCTACCGGTTCGATGCGTTCGATAATCTTGAACGGGCCTACATACCTTGGGTTCAGTTTACCCCTTTTTCCAAAACGTATTACACCTTTCCAAGGTGACACCTTTAGCATAACCATGTCACTGATCTGAAACTCTAATGGTTTCCTTCGTACATCGGCGTAGCTCTTTTGGCGACTACTGGCCGTCCTCAATCTCTCCTTGATTTGTACTATCTTCTCAGTCGTTTTGTGTATGATCTCGGGACCAGTTAATTTTCGATCTCCTACTTCATTCCAACATATAGGGGATCTACACTTCCTTCCATAGAGTGCTTCAAATGGTGCAGCTTTAATACTCGCATGATAACTATTATTATACGAGAATTCTGCTAATGGAAGATATTTATCCCATCCGTTTCCAAAATCGATCACACATGCCCTGAGCATGTCTTTAAGAGTCTGAATTGTTCTTTCACTCTGCCCGTCAGTTTGTGGATGATATGCGGTGCACATATCCAAATGAATTCCCAGGGCTTCCTGTAGTGATTGCCAGAACTTTGATGTAAATCTACTATCACGATCGGATATAATGGAAATAGGTATTCCTTGCCTTGAAACAATTTCCTTTATGTATAATCGTAATAGTTTCTCCATTCTATCCGTTTCCTTTATAGGCAAGAAATGTGCAGATTTGGTAAGACGATCAACTATTACCCAAATGGTGTCATAACCCCAGGCAGTCTTAGGTAACTTTGTGATGAAATCCATGGTAATACCGTCCCATTTCTATTCCGGGATTTCTGGTTGTTGAAGTAACCCTGACGGCTTCTGATGTTCTACTTTAACTTTGGAACAAGTTAAACATTCTCCAACATATGTTGCAACGTCTGTCTTTAAATTAGGCCACCAATAATGCATCTTAAGATCTTGATACATCTTTCCAACTCCTGGATGTATCGAGTATCTTGTCTTATGTGCCTCGTTCAATATCAACTTCCTTAATCCACCCAACTTTGGTACCCAAATACGGTTTGCAAAATATCGAATTCCGTCTTCCCGTATAACGAGTTGTTTCCCATACTTCTTCATTATTTCATTTCCTATGTTTTCTTTAGTAAGAGCTTCTCGTTGAGCCTCTTTGATTTGTGAGTTGAGATTCATGCGAATTTTTATGTTCATTGCTCGTACTCGAATTGGTTCCCATTCCTTTCTGCTTAGAGCATCGGCCACTACATTCACTTTCCCGGGATGATAGCGAATCTCACAATCATAGTCGTTTATCAGCTCGACCCACCTACGTTGCCTCATGTTCAGCTATTTCTGATCGAAGATATGTTGAAAGCTTTTATGATCGGTAAACACAGTACATTTAACCCCATATAAGTAGTGTCTCCATATCTTCAATGCAAACACTACAGCTCCCAGTTCTAGATCATGAGTCGTATAATTTCGCTCGTAAATCTTCAATTATCGGGATGCGTACGCAATAACTTTCTTTCGTTGCATAAGGACGCAACCAAAACCTTGTCGTGAAGCGTTACAATATATCTCAAAATCATCGTTCCCTTCAGGTAACGATAAAATAGGCGCTGTAGTCAACTTCTTCTTCAGTAATTGAAATGCACTCTCCTGCGCAGAAGTCCATTCGTACTTCTTTCCTTTTTGAGTTAACGCTGTTAATGGTTTAGCTATTCGGGAAAAATCTTGAATAAACCTTCTATAATAACCAGCTAAACCCAAAAATTGGCGTATCTGCGTTGGTATCTTAGGAGTCTCCCATTTTTCAATGGCCTCAATTTTAGCTGGGTCAACCTGAATTCCTTTGCTACTAACAACATGGCCAAGAAATTGCACTTCTTTCAACCAAAACGTACACTTAGAAAATTTGACGTATAACTGTTCTTTTCTTAACAATTCTAATACCAACCTTAAATGCTGCTCATGCTCTTGCTCACTCTTGGAATAGATAAGAATATCATCAATGAAAATGATAACAAACTTATCTAAATACGGACTACAAACTCGATTCATGAGGTCCATGAATACAGCTGGCGTATTAGTCAACCTAAACGGCATAACCAAAAATTCGTAATGACCATAACATGTCCGAAAAGTAGTTTTTGGAATGTCTTCTTCTTTGACACGTCGTTGATGATAGCCCGATCTTAGGTCGATTTTCGAGTACACACATTATCCTTGCAGTTGATCAAATAAGTCGTCAATTCTCGGTAGTGGATACCGATTCTTGATAGTTAACTTATTTAATTCACGATAATCTATACACATCCTAAAAGATCCATCCTTCTTTTTAACAAATAAAATTGGAGCTCCCCACGGTGAAGTACTTGGTCGTATGAATCCTCGGTCCAGTAATTCTTTTAACTGACTCTGAAGTTCTTTTAACTCGGACGGTGCAAGTCTATATGGAGCACGGGCAACCGGTGCAGCACCTGATACAAGATCTATTTGAAATTCTACAGACCTGAAAGGAGGTAGTCCTGGTAATTCTTCCGGAAATACATCGGGAAAGTCTCTTACTACATTTACATCGTTAATATTCTTCTCCTTTTCTTCAACTTTCTTTACATGTGCTAGGATGGCATAACATCCCTTTTCTAAATACTTTCCAGCTTTCAAACAGCTAATGATATTTAGGTTTGGGTTACCTTTATCTCTGTAAATCATTATCATTGATTTATCCTTTCGAGGAATACGAATTGCCTTTTCAGCACACACCACTTCGACTCCTACTTTGGACATCCAGTCCATGCCAATAATTACATTAAAACTTCCTAATTCTATGGGTATCAAATCAATCTTAAATGTTTCTCTGGCTAAATTTATTTTACAATCACGGCAAATTTTATCGGCTTTAATTAGTTTACCATTAGCTAACTCAATCATGTACTTAGCATCTAGAGGTAATGATGAACAATTCAATTTAGCGTAAAAGTCTCTACACACGTAACTTCTATCGGCACCAGTATCAAATATAATAGATGTTGATAAGTTATTAATGATAAACGTACCCGTAACAAGCTCCGGGTCTTCACATGCCTCTCTAGCATTAATAATAAATGCTCTTCCACGTGCAGATCCGTTATTTTTCTCTGAATTCGGGCACTGGCTCTTATAATGACCCTACTTCCCACACCCATAACAAGTAACAGTGGCCAAGGCAGTTCTATTTGCATTGGTGGCAGGAGTCTTGATGCCATTTGTATTTGTAACAGGAATCCGACAATCTTCATCAAGATGACCCCTTCGATTACAATTTTTGCACACCACATTACAATAACCAGAGTGATGTTTGTGGCATCTGTTACATAAAGTATTTCGTCCTTTGTAACCAGAGCTTGAACCACTACCCGCACCTTGCGTGGTTTCTTGTTTCTTGTTGGATTGTTGATTACCTTCCCACTTTCTTTTGTTTTCTGATGTCTTGACATCAGTGTTCTTATCCAAAATAATCTGGTCCATCAACTCGTTTGCCATGGTGATGGCTTCGTAAATAGTCTTGGGTTTCGATACTGTAACATTTGCTTTGACATTTTTAGGCAAACCATCTTTGTACAGTTCTATCTTCCGTTCTTCGGTTGGTACCAATTCGGGACATAGCAAAGCTAATTTCATGAATCGCTGATTGTAGTTGGTGAGTTCAGTACCAACAACTTTCAGGCTTCGTAATTCAGCTTCCAACTTCCTAACCTCGTTCCTTGGACAATACTCGTTGATTAGCATTGTTTTGAATTCTTCCTAGGGAGTATCATAAGCTACATCTCCTCCTACGGCCTCCACATAGTTTTTCCACCACGTGAGTGCACTATCTTGTAAGGTGCACGATGCATACTTGGTCATGTCCTTCTCAATACAACCACTGATTTTAAACAAAGACTCAATCTTTTCGATCCACCGGGTTAAACTGACCGGTCCTTCTGTTCCACTGAATGATGAGGGCTTGCAACCTTGAAAAGTTTTGTAAGTACATCCCACACGAGGATTTGGGTTAACTGCAGAACCTCTCGCAGCCTCGACCCATAACATTCTGTTGTCCACTCGCTGATTGATGAGTTTCTCGATTTCTTGTTCCGTCATTCAGTTCAATCGCGCCATAATCTTCAATAAGAATGAGAAAAATAATTATTCACATGGAATATTATAGATGTAGTATGTATTTACAGTACATCGTAGCTTATTAATAATATGAACCAGTTATTATTATAAATGCCTTTTCTTCTTAATTAGCATTTTATAATTATATCTAGGGTAGTACCTACCCGTTAAAGTTCATACTTAATAGCTTAGTACAGAAATTAATTACTACCATCCAAATAATACTCAACCATGGAAAATTATTGCATTTCACACTTCACTATTTTACATATGCTTATCTTACATCAAACATTAAGCAAACCACACTAGTAATATTATACAAAACGTTATTTGATCCCATGGTTTAAAACAACAGCGCATCATTTAACCCAAAACGTTTGTGTTCAAAGAAATCACTTAAAGGTTATCTTGACTGTCTCCCTGCGTTTTGGCTGAGGGGCTGAAGAAATGGATGACGGGATAGAACTAATAGGAATAGCGGGAATAAGGGTGGAAGTGCCTGGTGGATTTGGTGCCACAACATCCTCACTAAACTTGGGATTTGGATTTTCCAATTCAGTAGCCTTTTGTTTCTTTCCTCTTTCAAACTTGTCTTTCGTAATTTCCTGTATTTCTTCCTCCTCGGGATCACTTTCCGGTTCCTCTTCAATTGATTCATCCGAAAATTGTGAGTCTTCCCCAAAGGTGTCGTTTTCATCATCGGATAGGTTAATGACTGGAACACCATCTGAAGATTCTGGTTCGGAGTCGCTGAATGTGATAACAAGTTCTAAGCCAGACATCTATCACATAACAACTAGCAAATTAGTACCACATAATATTTACATATTAATTTTTAACCAACAAGGATAAGCAATAGTTTTCGAAATCAAACACGGTCAAAGTCTAGACTCACTAATGCATCCTAACAAACTCGATAAGACACACTAATGCAAATTTTCTGGTTCTCTAAGACCAACGCTCTGATACCACATGTCAAAACCCGTCCTAAACCATAAGGACAAATATAATAACATGTGATTTCATCGCGAGGTATTGACCTCTATATGCGACATTTTTCAAAGAAAACTGCATACATTTTTACAATACAAACCATAACTTTTATTAAAAATACAAAGTTTAAACAACATAATAATGATTATCGTTTAGCGATAATCTTAGCCTTACAAACTTTACATGTGATGATAACAACACGATTTCCAACTTATTTTATATTACAACTTCTCCGATATGCAGTTTTATTTTTGACACAAATATGCATACTCAAATCTTGCTTAAATTCAACATGTTTCAGCGGAAGCTTTTAGTTATCACCTGAGAATAAACATGCTTACAACGTCAACATAAAGTTGGTGAGATATAGGTTTAATGCCGGCAGCGTTATAAATATAGACCACAAGATTTCATATATAAACGTTTTAATAAAAATATTCTAAGTTGTTGAGCACTTGATAACCATACTTAACATTTAATCAACTTTGCATATTCCCTTTATTATGAAATCTTACTAAACCGTACCAAGTGTAGTCACCGAAACGAAGTACTGTGCAACCGTTGAATACTGGTCGTCCAGTCCGGTTGGGGTTGTCAGGCCCGATAGATCTATCAACAGGATTCGCGTTTACAATACCCATGTAAATAGTAGTTACCAAGCTACAGGGAAGTATGCCAGTGGTATAACTCAATGTAGAATATATATTTTTAATCACTTGTGTCCATAACGTAAATCATAAAATGCATGTATTCTCATCCCGAAATATTTAGAGTTTAAAAGTGGGACTATATACTCACTTTTGCCTTGAAGGTATTTAACTCGACTTGGTCTCCGATAGATATCACGAACCTAACCATATATATAATATATCAACATATTTTCTTTTCAAGTAATCATTATATATATATATATATATATATATATATATATATATATATATATATATATATATATATATATATATATATATATGTATGTGTGTGTGTGTGTGTGTGTGTGTGTGTACTTATAATACTTTTAATGTTTTCTTAGTCCGTAGTTAGCAGTCCGATGTTAGTGGTCCACAATTAGTTACTCAATAAAATAAATAAAGACCCCATTGTATTCGTATTGATCAGAATTAATCTCGACCCATGGTACTATGTTGTCAAATGTTGTGTTGCGTACATAAAGTACCGTGTTGTCAAATGACGTGTTGCGTACAATCATGAGGTCTTATGATTAATCTTCTCGTGTTGTTTACGGGTGGTCCTGAAATATATAAAATCAAATCATAAGTAATTATATATAAAATATCATATTAATTAGAAAAGATATGATTAATTTACTTTTTCTCTAAATATTTTCGTAGCTAAACTAGCTTCGGATACCCAATCTTGTTTTAGTCGTAGTTTCTTCATTAAAACTCTGTTTTTGTTGGTTCAACTTGCCACTTCCTTGGATTGAGTCAAATTTTAAGAATATGAACTGAAAATACCTTAGTTTGTATTCGAAATCGTAGGTTATAGGTCAAACTTTGGTGAAACTTATGAAAGTGATCATTTTTCATCATAAAAACAACATTTAATGATCATTTTTCTAAAAATACTTACACTTTGAGTTAAACTATGAAATTTTTATGTGTTAACATATTCATAAGAAATATCATTTTTCCAGAACATGAACTTCCAATACAAATTTCAAGATGATTTTTAATTATCCAACCCAAAACAGCCCCCGATTGCACTCCGACGATGTAGATTCAGTTTTTAAGATGTTTTTTGTAAAACCAAGTTATATCTTGTTAAGTTAGCATATCATTATAATATATTACAGGTCTTGAAGTATTTTAAAAGTTAAGTTAGAAGGATCTATTTAGTTTACGAACAAGTTTGAAATCATTCAAACTATGTTCTTGTTGTTAAAATTTTACAACACAAAATAAGATAGCTATATAAATATGAATCGAATAAAATTATGAACAAGGTTACTACCTCAAGTTACTTGGACAAAGTTACTGTATGAGATGATAAAAATCCTAGAACCAAAAGAATGGTGGAGTTGGATTGAAAGGTTGAAAGTAAACTTATATTCTTGGAAGGATTATTGAAGTGTTCTTGGAAGGTTTTTCTTGTGATGATTAAGGCTTGTTTTTATAGCTAGATCTTCATGGTAACTTGCTGAATTGAAGTAGGTTCACTAAGGCTTGTAAGTAGGTGAATTAGAGAGTAATTTAGGAGTAAGAATGGTAAGCTAAACATGGTATGGTGATGGTCCTTAAAAACATGGCCAAAGGGAACAAGGACAAGATTTTTAGTTTATTATTTTGTGAAATTTGTCATACTAACTTACAAAAGTAGTTACCTCTCCTTTAGGGCAGTAACATGGTTGATTAGAATGTTGATTTTATGTGTATATACTAATAGTAAATATGTATAGAAGCTGGGTATGATACGGGTACATATACCCTAGATGTACGTATAGAAATCTTGAGAAGACGGAACGAGGATTTAAATATAGCTATCTTTTGTAAATATACTTATATTGTTTTATGTATAAAAGCCCTTTAAAAGTGATTAAATACATCTCTATACGATACTTGTATAAACATTATAAGTTATAAGTATTTATGTCAAAGAACGTTTCGTATAGTTATCGTTTTGAAAACTTAAGTTAGTAGTTTCAAAGTATACTTTTATCTTATTGTTATTAGTACACAATGAGATGTTAAACCATCCTTAGATCATGTTAAATATATATAAATACATATATATATACAAACCTATAATTATCGTATGTTATATAGTTCATGATATCATCGGTCAAATTGGACGGTCAAATGTTGTGTAAAACTCTTTTCAAAAACATAAGTCTCAACAATTTAGATTGCTTATCATGTTGGTAAGGTTTAATTTATGTAAATATTAATCTCATAAGTATAAAACGATCGGAAAAATCCAGGTCGTTACACGCAGTTTGATAGAGTGATCAAATGGTGTTTTGTGGTGGTCTCTAATGGTGGTTAACGGTGGCCGGATGATTATTAACAAGTAGGTTGTGGTTTGATAATTGTACAAACTGAAAAGGGAAATAACTGGTGAAAGCTCTTGATGTTTGAAGAAGTAGAAACAAACAGAATGAGTCAAGTTGTGGTGATGTTTTATGTCGATGATGGTGGTTAATGATGGACGAAGAAGGTGGTTGGAGTGATGGTCTCTCAGAGAAGAAGAGGAAGGAGAGAGATGGGTTTTTCATTCTTTTTTGCATAAGTAAATGTATACATAAATATATTTTGAAGATAGAGATTAGAATAGATTACAATTGATTGAGAATGGTACTAGACAAGGAAAGGAAAGCAAAGTCTCGTGGGTTTGATAGAGACTGTAAACAGAATGAAGAAAAGAAAGGAACATAAAATATTGTGTACATGACATATAATTACAATTAGATAGTGAATTAATCGTCAATCAATAACCAATCAATAACAGTAATAATATTATAATAACTCAATCAAATGAAATGTGTGATTTAAATTAGCCGTCGTCTACTATTTCATTTACGGTCTGAAATTCGTACTCTGTTGATAAATCAGTGGCGGATAAAATATCCTCTGGAAAATCCTATATTTCTTAATTAAATGTCTTTATTTATTTTAGTCGTTATGGTATAACATTCCATCATTAATTTATTAAATAAAAATTATATCAATTATTCACTCCCAACCCCAAGTAAAATATAAAAAGTTTTAAAATTCAACAAATCACTTCTAAGTATATTATTAATAAGCCTAAAATTTATAAACTCATTTTCGAATCACCGTTTATTTTAAAATCACATAAATTTCTTTTTAACTCGTTTATTATCAATCAATATGACAATTGAGCGTTACTGTTGTTTACTAAATAACTTCGAAATCACAAAATATATTTTTAATATACTTTTTATGTATATATAAATTTGTTTTAATAATAAATTTTATTATCTCTTATATCATCTTATAATTTAAATCATATATTATATCAAACTGTGTTTCAAAGTATTATACATACATATATATATATATATATATATATATATATATATATATATATATATATATATATATATATATATATATATATATATATATATGTATGTATGTATGTATGTATGTATTTAAATATATGTGTATTTATTTATTTATAAGTAATAGTTCTTGAATCGTCGAAAATGGTCGAAGTTAAATGATTGTATGAAAACAGTTCAAAATTTTAGAGACTCAACATTACAGATTTTGGTTATCGTGTCGAAATCATATAAAGTTTAAGTTTAAATTTGGTCAGAAATTCCCGGGTTGTCACAGTACCTACCCGTTAAAGAAATTTCATCCCGAAATTTGATTAGGATGGTCATGACTGACAATAAGTATGTTTTCATGACGTATACGAGCTAGAAATTTAGAGTTTTATCATCATCGAGTTATATAGATAAAACAATTTGATTTTGTGAAGTGTACGAGTGAAGCTGTCACAAAAGATTGAAATGAGAAAATAAAGTTTCCTCTTAACTTTTGAGTAGTCACGATTGATTTTCAGAATTCAAGGGATTTAAAGAAAATCTTAGTAATAAGATTTGGTTCTTTGATATTTAAGAAAATTAAAATCTTCTTCGGTTAAGTGCGATGATTTGTCTCGATTGCTATGTCTGATATTTCACTATAAAGTCACCCTCTTTGTTTCCTTTATATTTTGGAGTTCCTTACTTTTGTCTTCTCTTCCCGACTTTAAGTCAAGCAAATAATGGTCCAGAATTCATAGGTACGAAGTTTTGAGTGAACATGACTAATGTTATAAGAGAGAAATTGTAATAGCACGATCTTGATTGGTTAAATTACCAGAATTCAAGAGAAAAGATAGAACTATCAAGAGAATATGTTCTTGATATGTTTAGAGGTGAGATAGAATGTAAGAGTCGTGTAACATGGCACATGATGATGTTATGGTCTATGAATCTTCACGTCCCATTAGAAACTCAGCATGACTTACTGTAATATAATCACGTTGATCAAGTGTCATTATATTATACTAACTCATGCTTCAGTTCCCAACACTACTTCAAAAACATTCATATTTTAAACTTGAAGGTTTACAGAATATAGAAACTAAACAGTTTCCTTTATGATGTAATACAGATAGCGTGAAGAGATAAATAATTTCAGATAAGAATAGTTATGAAAATATCTTCAGAAATATCGAGGATATTTATAATGAAAGATACGATAATATCTTAGAATTTCAAATATCAAGGGATGATGATGAAGATTTGTTTCAAAAGTTTAGAGTCAGGAGCAGGGTATTCATTAATAACTTCAGCAGATACTGAATCATTTGGATTCTTTGAAGGAAGGTTTAGTCTTTATGATTTGTCTACAGCCTCCTTCATGGTCTATTCAATACGTTTTCCAATTCCAACTTTTCTAAGCTTTGCCAACATACTATTCTTTATCATCAACTTCCGACTGTTAAAGTCGTTTACAGTTTTTGCTGCTTCATCAACACTTTTCAAAATTCAGAGAACTGATTTGTAAACTGTGTGATTTTCAGAACTTCATAGATAAATTTTATACATATAACTGTTGATGTAAACATGCTGCGAGATTCAAAATACTGATTGCTAATTCTCGGTGCTTGGTATGGCAATTATTGTTACAAGATGTAGATTAGTACATGATAGGTTTTCAATGAATATAATGATTTTTTGAAAAGTCAAAGATCAATGAAGTTGTTGGTAAGTTTGCTATTAATGTGGTGGAATATAAACGGTTCCCTGATAACGATGACGAAAAGCAAACTTATATATCAAGGTTATAATAAAGCTAGACTGACTGAAAAGTTGAAGTTGTCTTGCTGGAGCTGTGACAAAATTTGCTACTTTGAAAAAGGATTTCAATGTTATTTTCTTTAATAACAATGCCATAGGAATTAGCACGGCCATGTGTTAAATGTTTACTCAGGTTCCGAGTGTTTTTCAGGTGCATAACTATATGCATCAATCTTTTCTTCCGTAGATGAAGTACGGTTGGTTCATCCTCTAAATTGAGGTGTTTTCAAGATTCGTGAAAGGTTTGAACGCATATTGGAATTGTTAAGATACAAACGAGGTTTAAGATGAAATCACGTGGCAAACTTGAAGAATTGTTTAGTTTCATATGTTATAATCAATATTTTAATTCATTTTAATTGTCCAATGTTGATAGTCCACAGTTAGTAATTCAATATTTCATATGTAGTTTAATATATAATATTCGAATTAATTAATACGTATCGTGACCCATTGTGTAGATGTCTCGGACTCGATTAGAACTCAAAGTATATATATTACTTTGAAATCAACCTCAAACCTGTATAGCTAACTCGATCATTACTGCATATAGAGTGTCTATGGTTATTCCAAATAATATATATAGATGACGTCGATATGATATGTCAAAACATTGTATACGTGTCCCGATATTTAAAATGCGTAAATAACAGTATTTAAAAGACGATAAATAAAGTGTGTAAACTAAATAACAGAAATTAAATGACGCTAAATAAAATTGCGGGAATTAAAATTGCGATAAATAAATTGCGATAAAAAAATGTAATAAGGAATTAACAGTTAGCTAGGAACAGTTAGCTAGGATTTTGTTAGCGTGGATTCTTAGCAGAATTTCTCATAGTTAATTTGTTTGTTTCTAACAAATTTTATTTTGTCTAATGTTTTCTTCATTATGCCACTTGTTGGATTCTGATAGGTCAAAATCCAAATATGAAATAGAATGAAAATGGTTATTCTGTGGTGAACGGATATGTATATCTGTGGATGTAAGTAGGATAGTAAATGACTATTGAATCTGATTGGAAGAATGTACAGTGTAACTTATTAATGTGAAATCTAAATATTCCTCGGGTATTACCTACCCGTTAAAATATTTTCACCATTAACAGTTTGTACAAAAGAGTTTTTAATTACAATCTTTATGAAAATATACTTACATATATATTTTCTTTAGATATGATCATGGATTTAATGAGTCAATTATGATATTAATCTCATTTGATTTACCGTTAGAACTTGAATATATAATCTCTAAAACATTAGAGATTACATAATCGTCAGTCAGAATGAAGATAAATGATGTAGAACGATTCGTAGAACGATGATTGATTTCGAGGTATGGATTGTGACATTGAGACGTGTGATGTTGAAACTTGGGTTGTTGGTGGTAATGATGTTGATGTTGCTGAAGCTGGTAAGTTTTGCACCATGTTTTCTAAATTGATTACTCGAGCGCGAAGCTCGTGACTTCTTTGATTACTCCGGGATGATTGTCGGTCAGAACAAGCGGGTGAATAAGGTTTAGAATTGTAAATATGATATAGTCGTGGCGAGATACTCTAGAAATGAAAGTGAAGATGGTGTTTCGAACTGGTTCACCGGTAAGTGCTTCAGGTTCTTCGCCAAGAGGTGAATTCGGTTGGTAGAAGGGATCGCCTTCTTCGCGTCTCCATTGATTAAGTAGACAATGAACCCATCAGATGAATTGGGGATGGAAAATTGGTTGATTCATTCTGGTGACGCTGCTTCCGGAGTTTAGGTGAACATCCATGTCGGAATAGCTGTCGGGTTCCGAAGAACTTGAACTAGTGACGAGTTCTATTTCGTAAGATTGGGTGAAGGATTTCTCGATAGGAAATGATTTCCAACTATTGGATGCTATTCTAATTACATAGAATATCTATACATATAGAACAAAAGATTTCGTAGACTACGGAGGAATTTACGGAATATGTCAGGCAAAGTTTATAGTAACAGATACGCTAAGATATGAATTTTTGTCTGTACACTAATCATGCAATCTAGGCAGTAAGATATGTCTAGATTAAGAATGATAAGCAAATAATTTTCGACACGAAATGATAAGCAAAACTTTTGACATGCAGACACGGTCGAAGTCCAGACCCACTAATGCATCTAAACAACTATCAGTTAGACACACTAATGCAAGACTTGGTTCGCTAAGACCACCGCTCTAATACCACATGTGACGACCCATCCTAATCCATCTGGACGAATACATTACATTTGGTTACATCGCGAGGTACTTAACCTCTATATGATACATTTTACAAACATTGCATTCGTTTTTAAAAGATAAACTTTCATTTCATCGAAAGTTGACGGCATGCATACCATTTCATAATATATCCAACTATAAATGACTTAATAATATTCTTGATGAACTCAATGACTCGAATGCAACGTCTTTTGAAATATTCCATGAATGACTCCAAGTAATATCTCTAAAATGAGCAAATGCACAGCGAAAGATTTCTTTCATTACCTGAGAATAAACATGCTTAAAAGTGTCAACCAAAAGGTTGGTGAGTTCATTAGTTTATCATAATCAATCATTTCCATAATTTTAATAGACCACAAGATTTTCATATTTCCATTTTTCATAAATATACATCCCATACATAGAGATAAAAATCATTCATATGGATTGAACACCTGGTAATCGACATTAACAAGATGCATATAGAATATCCCCATCATTCTGGGACTCCCTTCGGACATGATTAAATCGAAGTACTAAAGCAGTTCAAATTATCAGACTGGGGCTTGTTAGTGCTCATAGATCTATCTTTAGGATTCGCGTCAATTAGGGTGTCTGTTCCCTAATTCTTAGATTACCAGACTAAAAGGGGCATATTCGGTTTCGATCATTCAACCATATAATGTAGTTTCGATTACTTGTGTCTATTTCATCAAACATTTATAAAAGCGCATGTATTCTTAGTCCCAAAAATATATATTGCAAAAGCATTGAAAAAGGGAGCAAATGAAATGAACACTACTGTATTTTGTAGTAAAAATACATATGACGACATTGAACAACTGAACAATGCAGGGTTGGTCGCGGATTCACGAACCTATATCATTTGTATATTTATTAATACATATAATCGTAATCGAATAAATATATATTATTATTAGTGATGTAATTTATATATTTAATAGTTTATAAGTTTTATTATTTATATATTATTTCATTATATATATAATTGTTAATATAATTAAGTTATGTGTATTAACTACATATAATATATATATATATATATATATATATATATATATATATATATATATATATATATATATGTATATATAATCTTTTATTTGTAAAAATAATGGTTATAATAATAATAAAATAATAATAATAATAATAATAATAATAATGATAACACTAATAATAATAATAATGATAATATTGAAAATGATACTTTTAATGATAATTCTAATATTAATAATAATGATAATTTTAAAAATGATACTTTTAATATTAATAGTAGTTTTTAATAAAAATGATAAGTTTAATAATAATGATAATAAAAATAATAATTATACTAATAATCTTATTTCTAATATTGGTAATAATAATAATTACTTAATAACAATTAATAATATAATAATAATAATAATAATAATAATAATAATAATAATAATAATAATAATAATAATAATAATAATAATAATAATAATAATAATAATAATAATAATAATAATAATAATAATAACAAAAAAGAAAATAATGAAATAATAATAAGAGTATTAGTAATAACTACCTCAAAGGAGTAACCTTTAAGAATGCCCAAGTCCGGATTTGAACCCGCGACGTCCCGCTAACCCGCTAACAGTCCTAACCATTCGTCCATTTCAGTTTTTCTGAAGTAATATCACCTAAATATATATATAACTCGTTCTTTCTATTTCTACTTCTTCTTCTTCTTAAAAAAAACTAAAATGCCAAAGTCCAGGCTCGAACCCAAGACCTCTTGTTTAACACACAACACCCTTTACCATTCCTCTGCTTATACATTTCTGAATTAATCTCTGATTTAAATCTATTAACCCTTCTATCTGTATGTTCTTTTTAAATGAAAACCCAAATTATCATCAATCTTATCATCTATCTCCAATCATCATCTATCATAATCTTAAATTTATTAACGAACATCATCAACACTCGATATCATTGAAACCATCTTCACCGTACCATTAGTCATCGTTTTCACTAGTCACCATCATCATTTACTATCTAATCACCATTATGTATAATAACGGAAGATATTAAGTAGAAATTATAGCGACAGAAAACAGTACCCTCAACGTTTTCTTCTTCATACATCATTATCATTTCTAAAAAAAAAGGTTATTTTATGTGACCCATTTTCTTTGGTCGGCCATGAAGGTGCCCACACGCCATATTTTAATACCTCATAATCAAGTTGTCCAACACTTTATACTAATATAATCTATTTTGATACAGTTAGTAGTAAATAGAAAAAAGAAGAAGAAGCCTACTACTGTAGTAGTAGCAATACGAGAAGGGAAGACAAAGTAAAATAAAGAGGGCGATTGATGTGGTGTTTTGCAGCTGTTCGAAGGAGGTGATGGTTCAAGAAAGGTGGTGACTGTTTTTGGTATTTCATGATTACAACAAAAAATAACTCGAAACACTAGTATCAATGGTAGTCGATGAGGGTGGTTGATTCCAGGTTGATGGTCGTGATGGTTCGATTTTGATCAAACTGTAACCGTCATAGCAACGAATAGTAGTAGCGTACCAATATGATAACGAAACAGGAGGTTGCAGCAGTGTGGTTTTGTGATGTTTGAAACAGAAAAATAGTTGTAGCTGAAACGATTGTGATGATTTCTAAATGGAATAGAAAGGAAGATATTAACAATACTTCAAATGTAACGGAAACAGAGAAAAATAGTTTATTAGGGTGGCTTTTGGGTTTGGTTTAAAACAGACAAAAATTGTAGTAGCGTGGTTAATCATATATCAAAGCAGTAGCAGTACGCAATTTGATAGAGTGATCAAATGGTGTTTTGTGGTGGTCTCTAATGATGGTTAACGGTAGCCGGATGATTATTAACAAGTGGGTTGTGGTTTGATAATCAAATAAACCGAAAAGGGAAATAACTGGTGAAAGCTCTTGATGTTCGAAAAAGTAGAAACAAACAAAATGAATCAAGTTGTGGTGATGTTTTATGTCGATGATGGTGGTTAATGATGGACAAAGAAGGTGGTTGGAGTTATGGTCTCTCAGAGAAGAAGAGGAAGGAGAGAGATGGGTTTTTCATTCTTTATTGCATAAGTAAAGGTATACATAAATATATTTTGAAGATAGAGATTAGAATAGATTACAATTGATTGAGAATGGTACTAGACAAGGAAAGGAAAGCAAAGTCTCGTGGGCTTGATAGAGAATGTAAACAGAATGAAGAAAAGAAAGGAACATATAATAGAATGTACATGACATATAATTACAATTAGATAGTGAATTAATCGTCAATAAATAACCAATCAATAACAGTAATAATATTATAATAACTCAATCAAATGAAACGTGTGATTTAAATTAGCCGTCGTCTACTATTTTATTTACGGTCTGAAATTCGTACTCCGTTGATAAATCAGTGGTGGATAAAATATCCTCTGGAAAATCCCATATTTCTTAATTAAATGTCTTTATTTATTTTAGTCGTTATGGTATAACATTCTTTCATTAATTTATTAAATAAAAATTATATCAATTATTCACTCTCAACCCCAAGTAAAATATAAAAAGATTTAAAATTCAACAAATCACTTCTAAATGTATTATTAATAAGCCTAATATTTATAAACTCATTTTCGAATCACCGTTTATTTTAAAATCACATAAATTTCTTTTTAACACGTTTATTATCAATCAGTATGACAATTGAGCGTTACTGTTGTTTACTAAATAACTTCAAAATCACAAAATATATTTTTAATATACTTTTTATGTATATATAAATTTATTTTAATAATAAATTTTATTATCTCTTATATCATTTTATAATTTAAATCATATATTATACTAAACTATGTTTCAAAGTATTATATATATATATATATATATATATATATATATATATATATATATATATATATATATATATATATGTGTGTGTGTGTGTGTGTGTGTGTTTATTTATTTATTTATTTATTTATTTATATATATATATATATATATATATATATATATATATATGTATTTATTTATTTATTTATTTATAAGTAATATGAAACGTTTATAATCTACATGAACGGGGCATTTCAATTAAGACAGAACCTCCCTTTTGGATCTTGAAGAGGGTCGAATCCTGGTTCATTTGAGTAAAACTTATCCAAAAGCAATGAAATCTCGAAGTCGGATGAAGTTATCCGGCTTCTTGGACTACAAGTATCAAGAATTAATTCTTGATGAGACTCATCAGGGTTTAGATTTGTTTCATTTTTATGTTTATAAAGAAAAACTTCTCCGGTTTCCAAAGTTGTGGGAGAGTAACTGCCTTTCGCACTTTCTTCGTAACCGGTTAAGTTTGAACTGGAATCTACAGAAATTAATACCATAATTAATATTTTGTTTTTATAGTTTTAAAAGAAAAATGGCTTACTATAATGGCGACTTTGAATCCTATACCGACAAACTCCCTATTTGTTAAGCACGTGAGTTCCTTATCAATTTATCTGTGAAATAAGTGGTCAGGCCGACAACGGAGAGGCAGGATCCTTTTGGTTCCAATATAATTGGAGACTGTTCGGAAAATTCAATAACCATGTCCGTGTATAATTGTCTTTCTTAGACACCACTCAAGAATCTCAGATATCCTGACAAAATCAATGGTTACCTTAATAAACAGAAAATTCGATCCTCGGTAGCGGCGCCAAAAACTTACTCCTACTTATGATATGGCCAAAACGGACGGTTTTATTTATGCGGTGTCGTTAAGTCGCAAAATGTCAGGATCAGTTACCAAAAGAGAGTAATGGTTTTATTATTTATATTTATCTGGGTTTCCTAGCTATAGTTCACCTACTTGTCTTCCTTTTAATGAGTAAGTGGTAAATATAACTCAGGTTCGTATTTTGTATGTTTACTTAGTAACGTGGGATAAAAGTGCCTAAATAGTTAACCCTAGTGACAAGTGTTGAATGATTAAGATTAACTAAAAGTAATACAAACTGTAAAGATAAAAATCGATAGGTATGAAGAATAGGATACTGATGGGGAATTATCACAAGAGTTTAACTTCCTAGAATGAACACTAAACCTCAATCAATTAGGTCATTAACCTAATCAATTTGTCACTAAGAGTTTAGGCTTTGAAGATTCTGGCTAAGACAGATATCCCTACTCCCAACGTTAACCTTAGAGGGTTTAAATGACCTTATGGATAGAATCCTAGGTACATGAATAAAGTAATATATCCCTAAAGTAAAGTCTCAGCTTTTCTTAATCTTAGTTGGTCTAACTAGAGTAATATTCCACCACTTAATACTAAGCTATGCCTTAACATTAACATATGTGCAATCTTAGATATTCTAAGGTACTACTAATTGGATTAGAGGTCTCTCCTTTGCGATCACTTACTCAACCTCGGATCATCGTACAACATCTCGAGAACATTGCTTCTGACACGAATCATGCTTTTGAGCAAGCCAGTGTTCACTGAACTCTATATTGCCTACTCTAATCATAACCTAAATGAGCAGCTCTTCTTTGACGGATAAGTGATTGAACGTACTTAGGTACTATATCCCTATTGTGATGTTAAGCACACATAACTACTTACCTTGTATCCTAGGGTTGATCAGGTCCTAATACTAGGTTATAGGCACGTGAATAAGTGGAAAAGGTGATTCGTAAATTAGACTTCTAAACCGTCAAGGTTTCAGCATAACAACAGCATAAGTTTCAAATAAAGTATTCAACATGTAATAAACATTTTCAACGAATTGATAAGCATGCAAGATGAAAGAAACTTAAAGTAACAAGATAACTTTATTAAGTTAAGTAAAGCGTTCACCATTTACAGACAAGATCTAGACCATTACAAGTGTTGACATCCTCTAGACCGCTTCTAGTACAATCTTCGGCGTTCACCTCCGGGTACTTAATTTCCCGCTCGAAGGTGACAAGGCCTTGAAAACTCTAGTGAGAGAAAGTGTATTGTAGTGAGAGAGTGAAGAGAGGTGTGTTGAAAATGAATGAAAAAATCCTTTAAATAGAAGTGAATTTGGCATGCATACGACTGGCAAGCCGTTTTGGGCAGCCGTATGGCAGGCCATTTTTGGCAACCGTTTGCTCTGGTCAGCCGTTTTGCCTGACCATTTGGTTGGGCCGTATGGCAGGCCGTTTTCCCTATAGGTAAACCGTATGGAAAACCGTATGGCCTGCTTTGGTTTGATGATTTCACTAGACCGTAACTTGATTTCCTTGATCGTGACTTAGTTTCTCGTCTTTCATCATTTTCGTTCTAGAATCTTCGTTTTAGCTCTGATTCTCTTGATTCTTTTTGCATCATCTTCGTAATTATTTAATCTACAAATTTAACCGAAAAAGCAATTATTTTACCGATAAATTTTGGAACTTTATGTTTTTGGGACTCAATATCGGGGGTAAAAACGTGACTTTTTAGCCGATATCAATAGGTTCATGTTTTACCTTGAGTCAATTGACCCACTTATGCCTGACATTGAAAATAATGGCTTATATATCCCTATGTCCACCAATGAAGCTAGACCTACAACTTAGGACTCTCCAGCTATTGAAGCCAGAGAGGTTGTTCTTCCTCCATCTAGATGGGAGGATGAAGACAGATGTGGTGTTGGACTTGACCCTAGAATTAAAACTACGATAGCTATAACTTTACCTAATCATGTGTTTTTTATTAAGATAAAAACATCTGCTAAAGCTATGTTAGATTATCTTGGCTTCACTTATGATGGAAAAGAAGAGGTCAGGCAAAACAAAATCATTGCCTTGAAAAGGTAATATGAGCTCTTCTTTGCTTATAAGAATGAGACTTTGAAACAGACCTTCATTAGATTTAATTCTCTTGTTGCTGACCTAGATAGCTTGAAAGTCAATTACACTGACTTTTAACAGGTCAAAAAAATTCATTGACTCATTACCTGTAAAGTGGAAACCTATCACTGACAACTCTAAGGAAAACCTAGACTTTAAAGAATTTTGACATGTTTTCTATGTATGGTACACTTTGGAACTATGAGAAGGTAAAAGCAAAACTTGAAATGAACCTTAATGAAAATTTCAAGTCTGCCCCTACCACCACAAAATCTACTAAGTCAAATGATACTGCTCTTGTTGTTGCTGCTAAAATGAAGGAACAAAAAGCCTTACTAATTCAAAGGTTGTTAGCAGAAGAAGAGGCAGCAGTGGATGATGAGGATAATGTGACTGAGTCAGAGGATAACAATGATGGTGATGATGTAGAAGGGTTTGCTGAGGGAATGTGTAAGACCCGAATAGTTATTGTACAGAGTGTAAATAGGGTGCTTAAAGTGTGGATAACAGTGGGTAAATAAACAAAGACCAGAACCTATTTAGACCATAGGTGCGCGTCGCGCACTGTTAAGTGTGCGCGTGGCGCACTTCTCCAGCTGGCAGATTCTGTTTCTTTTAATTAGATATTTTAGAAGGGTTTTTTGGTAAATTCACTTGGGGACGAGTTAAAGGCCACAAGATCAGTTAGTGGAGTGTCATAACTCCATTATCACCTACCTTTATCCATTCCACTTGAATTCTAGAGAGAGGGGAGAGTTCTTGAGTGAGAAAGCTTAAATCAAAGAGGAAGAAGTTGATTTCGGGCCAAAGCGCGTGTGTTAAAGTTGTTCATCTAATCACTAGCTACGTTGTGATTGTGGTGGTAAGCTCTAACTTTGATTTCCTTATTTTAAATTATTTAAGGGTTAGGTTTTGGGTTAGTGATTAACATAAAACCCGTATTTGGTGATTTTGGGTGTTCTTGGGTAAGATTGACTCATGAGGACTCAAAGATGACTAACCTAGGATTTTGAAATGATAAATGGGTTTATGAGTCATAATTGGTTAGTTAATTACAAGCACACCTATTTGTTAAGTAAAAAGGTGTTATGTGGGTTAGTGAATGACCCGAAATGGGTGTGTTGACTTTGAAATTGTCAAATGGGCAACAATTGACTTAGTTAGAAAATTTGGGTATGAAATACCCTAATTGTGTATTAGTTAGTGTGGTTGGACATTAATCACTAGCTTTTAGTGATTTGTGATGGTCTTGACATTAAATGAACGGTTTTGGTGTAAATGGGGCATTTAATGCATTTAAGTCATTAAATGCACATGAGTAAATTGTTGGTGTTTAGTCCAACTAGTTGTGTGTTGATTGAGTACTTATTGTATTAGGTACTTTGCTTTGAAGCTTTCGAAAGTATAAAACCGTCACCGAATCGTTAAGGTGAGTGGAATAATTATATATGTATGTATATAATTTATTTGCTTGTGGGGTATGGGTTAAAGTTCGATGTTGACGATACCATATCCTAGAGTATATGGTTTGATTGTTTAGTTGAGGGTTAAAGTTCGATGTTGACGATACCTCAAGTATGGATTTAAAGTTCGATGTTGATGAAGCTATACCACTATTGTTGTGACATTTGTTTGATGAGGGTTTAAGTTCGATGTTGACGATACCTCATATGTGGGTTTAAGTTCGATGTTGACGATACCACATTTATTAGGACGAATGGTGATTAAGTTCGATGTTGACAATACCATTCGTAGGGCTAGCCTTAAGATTTGAATACTAATGGATGTTGTGAACATCAATGATGTGTATTGTGTTGTAGCATATTGTATTGTTTGCGTTATATGCTATTGTTATACTAGCTTATGTTATCGAGGATTTAGCGTTATACATTATGAAGGTATGCTAATTATATTGCTAGGTATAAGTATTTGCAAGTAAGTAAGTTATATATGTATATGTATAATTATTGCATTCACTAAGCGTTTTTCTTACCCTCTCGTTGTTTACCTTTTTATAGGCTCCGGCGTGGACAAGGGTAAGGGCATTCGTTTGGATTAGTGATCCCGCTTTGTTTTGATAGGGGACGCTTTTTGGATGTGTTAGCTTTTGAAATTGGACCGAGATTTGGGTAGTTTAACCCCCAAACATCATGATCTAGTGTCGTTTGGAATTTAAACTAGTGTGGTTGAAACTTACTTTTTGTATGAAACTCGTATTTCGTCCATATGTGGGCCTGATTCATAAAACTTGTTTTATTATTGAAACGTGTTAGTTTTACATATTAGAACATGTTTTGAAAAGCGTTTCGTCTAAATATGTCGGAAAGTGGGAGATCTTTAAACGAAAAATGCAAATTTCGGACAGAAGCTGAAACAGCTTGTGCGCGCCGATCACCCTAAGGTGTTGCGCGCCGCGCACTGTTCTGTATAAAAATAATTCGCGTATTCAGTTGGATAACGGGTTGGGTTGTTACAAGTGGTATCAGAGCATGGTCTAAGGGATTTAGGCGACTTGAGATAGGTGCCTAAACTTAGACTTTATTGTGTATGCGCGTTATGCGGGACTTGTAGAAGACGGGTCGGACCAGGGAGTGGTTAGTGCCTAGGTTTAGGTGAACTAACTATGCGCTAATTGTTTTGTGTTGTGTTTTGCAATCATCAAGCGAGATAGACGTTGTATTAATGAGTTAATGCGACGTGCTCGAGTAACAATGATTAGCTACCATTGTTACGGGTTCAAATCTTGTCAAACAAGCGATGTACGACGATTGTTAAGCAAGATGGGGCGGTAAGGTGTATATGAATATTATGTTGTATCCTTTCGTTTCATTATTTAATCTATTTCCATTTTATAGTATGAAGACGAGAAACGAACCCGAGAACCATGAGGGAGGTACGAGCGAGGACCTCGAGTTTACGGCCAAGGTTGAGGCCATTATTAAAAAGCAAAGAGCGGAATTTCTTGAGGATGTCCGAAAGGTTTTCCAAGAATCGGTTGATGGGCAAGTAACTGAATTAATCAATCAGCGAATGAATGCCGCAATTGAAGAGGCATTAGAAGCTAGAAACATTCATCCTCGGAGCGAAGGGGGTGATGGTAGTGGTGGGCATGGAAGGCGAGACTTCCATTACAAAAATTTCAAGGATACTCAACCTCCTATGTTTAATGGAGTAAGGGATCCGTTGAAAAGCACATGTTAGATCCCCGAGAAGAAGACGAGGTACGGTTCTAGTATGTTGCGTGAAGAGGCCAAGTTGTGGTGGGACGATAAAATCTGATTATATGGGGAAGAGCAATGCATGAGCTTGACGTGGGAATAGTTTAAAAAGGAATTTTTCAAAGAATACCGAACTCCTTCCGACCTTGATAGAATCCGGGACGAGTTGCACAATTTGCGACAAGGTTCATTGGACTTGGTTACTCTCAAGTCTACCTTCTTGGCAAAGACTCGTTTTTGTCCGGAGTATGTTGGTGATGATCACAAGTTGATGCTAGATTTTTATCGTACACTAAGCGATGAGTTGAAGGGTAAGATTAGCCGGGGAATGGCTAAGTCTTTTGACGAGTTATTTGAATTGGCTCAGGGTTTCGAGCCGGAGGTTCCAAAAAGAAGCGACTTCTCTTTCTCAAAGATAAAATTTGAAGGTTTGATCCATTCGAACTTTTCCAACAAGAAAAACAAGAAGGGTTCCGAAAGTGTAAATAGTGTGAAGAAGGGAGGTTTCGGGAACTTTATCCCTACTTGCTACAATTGTGGGGTACGAGGTCATTTGGCTCGAGATTGTACGAAGCCTTCTTCGACAAACAAACTCACTTGTTTTAATTGCAACAAAGAAGGACACCGAAAGTCGGAGTGTCCCGATTTAAACACCAATCATGCTAAACGGTTGGAGAAAGCAGCAGGCACGGCTAGGGGTCGCAATTATTTGATGACGAATGATGAGGCCAAGCAATCCAACGAAGTTTTCTCAGGTACTTTCATGGTTAACTCTAATCCGGTAAGGATACTATTTGATAGCGGTGCTAATTTATCGTTTGTATCTCCGCGTTTTGTGTCTAAGCTTGATAAACCTTTAGCTAAGTTAAGTCATCCGGTAGAAGTTGAAATAGCGGATGGTAAGACGGTGCTAGGGGTTGATATTTGTAACGATTTTGATATTGTGTTTGGTTTCGAAACGTTTAAAATTGATCTTATCCCAATGACCTTGGGTGAATTCGATATTGTCGTTGGTATGGATTGGCTCGATCGTTATAGAGCCGATATTGCATGCCATAAAAAATCTATTCGTGTGAAGCCCCCGAGTGGGGGAGAGTTAATTATTCATGGCGAGAGACGGAGAAGACTTGTGCCATTATGCACTTATGCACGGGCACGTCATTTTCTTGTTAGTGGTGGCATGGCTTTTCTTGCTCATGTAGTAGATACTCGTGAAGAGAAACCATCCATTCGTGAAATTTCGGTGGTTAGTGAATTCGAAACGTTTTTCTGGATGAATTACCGGGTGTTCCGGAGGAAAGACAAGTCGAATTTCGCATTGAGTTGGTTCCGGGTGCTACTCCCATTGCTAAAACTCCTTATCATTTAGCACCAACGGAAATGCAAGAGTTGTTAAATCAAACCCAAGAGTTGCTTGAAAAGGGTTTTATTCGACCGAGTGCTTCACCATGGGGTGCTCCGGTTTTATTCGTGAAGAAGAAAGATGGTAGTATGCAGATGTGCATCGATTATCGGGAGTTGAATAAAGTGACGATCAAGAATCGCTATCCATTGCCTCGGATTGACGATTTGTTTGATTAACTCCAAGGCGTGACTTATTTTTCTAAAATTGACTTACGGTCTGGCTATCACCAAATGCGGGTTCGTGAGGAAGATATTGAGAAAACGGCCTTTCGAATGCGTTATGGGCATTTGGAGTTTGTATTTATGCCTTTCGGTCTTACGAATGCACCTGAGGCATTCATAAACCTTATGAATCGAGTGTGCCAACCTATGTTGGACAAGTCCGTTATTATGTTCATTGACGACATACTTGTCTATTCGAAGAGTATGAAGGAACATGAACATCATTTGAGTGGTGTGTTGAAAACGTTGCGGAAGGAGAAATTATATGCAAAATTCTCCAAATGTGAATTTTGGCTAAGGGAAGTTCAATTTCTTGGCCATATTGTGAACAAGGATGGTATTCAAGTAGATCCGAGGAAGATTGAGACGGTGAAGAGTTGGGGATGACCGACTATGCCTAAGGAAATCCGAAGTTTTCTTGGATTGGCCGGTTATTATCGTCGGTTTATCCAAGACTTTTCTAAGATCGCTTCTCCATTGACGAAATTGACGAGAAAGAACGCGAGATTTAATTGGGAGAACGAGCAAAAAATTGCTTTTCAATTGTTAAAAGAGAAGTTATGTCAAGCTCCGGTGTTAGTGTTGCCGGAAGGGGTAGAAGACATGACGGTTTATTGTGATGCATCTTTAAATGGGCTCGGGTGTGTTCTAATGCAAAGAGGTAAAGTCATCGCTTATGCCTCTCGACAATTAAAGGAACACGAAACGAGATATCCAACTCATGATCTTGAGATGGCGGCGGTTGTTCATGCGTTAAAAATTTGGCGCCACCATTTGTACGATGTCAAGTGAACGATTTATTCGGATCATAAGAGTTTGAAACATCTTTTTGATCAACTAGATTTGAATTATCGTCAACGTAGATGGATAGATGTGGTAAAAGACTATGATTGGGAAATCGTATATCATCCGGGTAAGGCGAATGTGGTCGCGAATGTGTTGAGTTGAAAGAGTCAACATCCGGCGATACGTGTAGGATCGTTACGTTTGATTATTACTAACGATTTTCTTATGAAGCTTGGTGAGATTCAAATTGAAGCTTTTGTTAACAACAAGCATGAGGAACGAATCGTGGGGCAAACGTAGTCTATTACCTTAGGCCCGCATGGTTTGTTGTCCTTTCAAGGAAGAGTGTGGGTGCCTAAGATGGGGGATTATCGACGAGTTCTACTTGATGAAGCACATAAGTCAAAGTATTCTATTCATCCGGGTGCGACGAAAATGTATCTTGATTTAAGGAAGGAGTATTGGCGGCCGGGAATGAAACGTGATGTTGTTAAGTATGTTGAACAATGCGTCACGTGTTTGCAAGTTAAAGCCGAACACCAAAAGCCGTATGGTATGTTACAACCATTAGAAATCCCGACATGGAAATGGGAGCACATTACCATGGATTTCATTACAAAGTTACCAAAGACGGCGAAGACCCAATTTGATTCGATTTGGGTGATAGTTGATCGATTGACGAAAAGTGCCTTGTTTCTTCCCATTCGGGAAGTGATATCGTCGGAGACTTTGTCTAAGTTGTTTATCAAGGAGGTGATATCGAGACACTGGGTTCCTATATCAATTATTTTGGATCGAGATACTCGTTTCACATCTGGGTTTTGGGAAAAATTTCATGAAGATATGGGTACACAATTGAAATTGAGCACGTCGTACCATCCTCAAACGGACAGTCAAACCGAACGTACGAATCAAACATTGAAAGATATGTTATGGGCGTGTATTATTGATTTCGGCGGTAGTTGGGATGAGCACTTACCATTGGTGGAATTCTCGTACAATAATAGTTACCACACTAGTATTGGGATGCCACCTTATGAGATGCTTTATGGGCGTAGGTGTCGAACTCCAATTTGTTGGGGTGAAGTGGGTCAAAGAGAAATCGGGAGTACCGATTTGGTTTTAGAGACGAATAGCAAGATTGATATGATTCGGACTCATTTGAAAAAGGCTCAAGATAGACAAAAATCTTATGCCGATAAGCATAAACAACAAATTGAGTTCCAAGAAGGTGACATGGTGATGCTTAAAGTTTCGCCATGGAAAGGTGTTTTTCGGTTTCAAAAACGAGGAAAGTTAGCTCCTCGGTTTATTGGGCCATTTAAAATTTTAGCTCGTGTTGGTGAAGTTGCGTATCGTTTGGAATTACCCGAAGAGCTTGCGGGGATCCATAATACATTTCATGTTTCCCATCTCCATAAGTGTCTTGCGGATGATTCTTCATGGGTGCCTTTAGACGAGATTGAGCTAAACAATATGTTAGAGTATATTGAGGAGCCGATTGCTATACTCGATGAGAAGGTTAAAAGGTTGAGAAATAAAGAGGTGAGAACTTTTAAAGTTCAATGGCGTCGTAGTAAAGGTTCCGAGTTTACTTGGAAGCTCGAAGAGTTTGTGTTAGTTTATCTTCCCACTTGTCATGCTGCTTGGATCGCGAGGACGCGCTCCGATTCAATTGGGGGAGAGTTGTAAGACTCGAATAATTATTGTAAAGAGTGTAAATAGGGTGCTTAAAGTGTGGATAACAGTGGGTAAATAAACAGAGACCAGAACCTGTTCAGGCCATAGGTGCGCACCGCGTACTGTTAAGTGTGCGCGTGGCCACTTCTCCAGCTGGCAGATTCTGTTTCTTTTAATTAGATATTTTAGAAGGGCTTTTTGGTAAATTCATTTGGGGATGAGTTAAAGACCACAAGATTAGTTAGTGGAGTGTCATAACTCCATTATCACCTACCTTTATCCATTCCACTTGAATTCTAGAGAGAGATGAGAGTTCTTGAGTGAGAAAGCTCAAATCAAAGAGGAAGAAGTTGATTTCGGGCCAAAGCGCGTGTGTTAAAGTTGTTCATCTAATCACTAGCTACGTTGTGATTGTGGTGGTAAGCTCTAAATTTGATTTCCTTATTTTAAATTGTTTAAGGGTTAGGGTTTGGGTTAGTGATGAACATAAAACCCATATTTAGTGATTTTGGGTGTTCTTGGGTAAGATTGAGTCATGAGGGCTCAAAGATGACTAACCTAGGGTTTTGAAATGATAAATGTACTTATGAGTCATAATTGGTTAGTTAATTACTATCACACCTAGTTGTTAAGTAAATGGGTGTTATGTGGGTTAGTGGATGACCCGAAATGGGTGTGTTGACTTTGAAATGGTTAAATGGGTAACAATTGACCTAGTTGGAAAAGATGGGTATGAAATACCCTAATTGTGTATTAGTTAGTGTGGTTGGACATTAATCACTAGCTTTTAGTGATTTGTGATGGTCTTGACATTAAATGAACGGTTTTGGTGTAAATGGGGCATTTAATGCATTTAAGTCATTAAATGCACATGAGTAAATTGTTGGTGTTTAGTCCAACTAGTTTGTGTGTTGATTGAGTACTTATTGTATTAGGTACTTTGCTTTGAAGCTTTCGAAAGTATAAAACCGTCACCGAATCGTTAAGGTGAGTGGAATAATTATATATGTATGTATATGATTTATTTGCTTGTGGGGTATGGGTTAAAGTTCGATGTTGACGATACCATATCCTAGAGTATATGGTTTGATTGTTTAGTTGAGGGTTAAAGTTCGATGTTGACGATACCTCAAGTATGGATTTAAAGTTCGATGTTGACAAAGCCATACCACTATTGTAGTGACATTTGTTTGATGAGGGTTTAAGTTCGATGTTGACGATACCTCATATGTGAGTTTAAGTTCGATGTTGACGATACCACATTTATTGGGACGAATGGGGATTAAGTTCGATGTTGACGATACCATTCGTTGGACTAGCCTTTCGATTTAAATACTAATGGATGTTGTGAACATCAATGATGTGTATTGTGTTGTAGCATATTGTATTGTTTGCGTTATATGCTATTGTTATACTATCTTATGTTATCGAGGATTTAGCATTATACATTATGAAGGTATGCTAATTATATTGCTAGTATGTATGCGGATTTGGTATAAGTGTTTGCAAGTAAGTAAGTTATATATGTATAATTATTGCATTCACTAAGCGTTTTTCTTACCCTCTCGTTGTTTACCTTTTTATAGGCTCCGGCGTGGACAAGGGTAAGGGCGTCCGTATGGATTAGTGATCCCGCTTTGTTTTGATAGGGGAAGCTTTTTGGATGTGTTAGCTTTTGAAATTGGACCGAGATTTGGGTAGTTTAACCCCCAAACATCATGATCTAGCGTCGTTTGGAAATTAAACTAGTGTGGTCGAAACTTACATTTTGTATGAAACTCGTATTTCGGCCATATGTGGGCCTGATTCATAAAACATGTTTTATTATTGAAACGTGTTAGTTTTACATATTATAACATGTTTTGAAAAGCGTTTCGTCTAAATATGTCGGGAAGTGGTAGATCTTTAAACGAAAAATGCAAATTTCTGACAGAAGCTGAAACAGCTTGTGTGCGCCGCGCACCCTAAGGTGTTGCGCGCCGCGCACTGTTCTGTATTAAAAAAAAATATTCGCGTATTCAGTTGGATAACGGGTTGGGTTCTTACAGAATGGCTTTACTAGGTAGGGTTTTCAAGAAATTCAACCTAGTAGGACCAGTAAACCATACAAAGTCAGCAAAAAACCAAGTGCTAGGTATTCAAGAAGATATCGGGTCCCAAATCTGAGTGTTATAACTGTGGGAAGGTAGGGCACTTTGCATCTGAGTGCATGTCCAAATAACCTTCCACACATGAAAACTCTTTTTCAAAACATGATAAGTACAAGAAAAAATACAAAGCTATGAAGGCCTAAATGAAGGAAAACTCAAAGGCTGAAAAGAAGGATAAGAAACTAGAGAAAGCGTTAGTTGCTGAACATCATGATTGGGATGAAACCAGTTCATCGTCTTCATCTTCAGACAGTGAAAGTGATGAGAAGTGCATTAGTTATGCATCTTGTAAAAAGCTGTGTTTGATGGCCAGAGAAATTGAGGAAGTTGATGAGGAAGAAAGTGGTAGTACATTTTTAGCTGATATGAGAGAAGCTGACCCAAAAATGGATTCACCTCAATGGAAATCTGAAATGTTGTATAATGTTGATAGTATTCGAACGTATACTGATGTTGAAAAAGCTGAAATGTTTGACTATCTGAGAATTGACCTCTATAGAGGCAGCAAACGTGAAGAAGTTTTCAAAAATTAAATTAAATCGTTGAATGAAAAACTTAAAATCAAATATGATGAAATTAAGACATTAACTAGTGAAATTTTCAAAATTGAAAATTAAAACTATGCTTTACAATCTCTTCACTTAGAAGCACCAGAAGTCAATAACCAGTTTAATGACCTAAAAAGGTTGTAGCTTCGTGGTGTACATTTGCTCAACGCACTGCTTAGTGTGTTATTGAGCAAGCGTCTGTCCAAGTAGAAGCTTTCTTTGCTGGTGACTATGCTGCTACTGCTGCTTATGCAGATTTTGCATTCATGGACCCTGTTCTTGAAACTGATTCTAACGTTATCTTGCCAAACACCTTTGCCAAGATAGTTAAGGGTAAAAAGGTCTTGAAAAATAAGTTTGTTAGATCTACAGAGACCCCACCACTGTCCATGATTTTGGAGAATGGAGCTAAACCTAAAGAAGGCAGTACCACAAATAATGAGATTACTGCCATATCCAACATCTACTACATGTCTCTAATGGAATGAGAGTTTAAGAGGGAGATTACTGAAAACAACTAAAGAAAGTCTAAACTAGTTAATCCCCCAATTTCTCTAAGTTCCACAATTGCTGAGCCTGCTGTGAAAAATCAAACTGGTTAGCCAGTATCGCCAAACCAAGCATATGTAGCTTCATCTGCTGGGTCAACAGTGTCATCCCATACTGGTAAACTAAAATACAAAGGCAAAGCAGTAATTAACCACGATTATGGTACTGGTTCCAAACATAAAGCTGACCATAAGGGAAAAAGCTAAAGTGAACAAGATTGTGGAGTCATGTGCTGAGTCATCTATCATGAGATACTGACTTTGAAGTTAGATAAGCTGCTACTGGCTTTTACTCACAACCAGCAGTAGAACCAGACTCCTAGTTCATCTACCCCTAACGAGTTACCAAAACCTAAAGTGAGGAAATGCTACAACTATGGCAGCAAGACTCACTTGTCCAACCAATGTCCTGAGTATAAGGAGCTACAGAAGACATATCGTGAAAATATAACCAAAATTTCATACATATCTGCTGCTTAAACCCTGACTACATCTGCTATTACTTCTTCAAGCAAGCTAGCAGATAGGAAGCGATCATATAAAATGACTCTTCCAGAACCCATCCTCGGATGAGTTCCCAAAAAGAACTAATCTCATTATTACTATGCAGGGAATTCAAAACAAGCAAATCTGGAATCTCGATAGTGGTTGTTCGAGATATATTACTGGAAGTAAGTCCTTGCTGATGAACTATCAAGAAAAGGATGGTCCAGTTGTTTCATATGGAGATAATTCACTTGGTTACACAAAGGTTTTTGATACATTAACAAATGGGAATGTTACATTCACAAATGTGGCATATGTAGTTGAGCCTAAACACAATTTACTCAGCATAAGCCAACTGACAAACAAAAGAAAGATAGTCCAATTCAGAAGAAAATTTGGCACTATTTTTGATAAGACAAAGAAGCCTCTACTGACTGCTAAAAGACATGAGAATATGTATCAAATTGACATGAACACATCAGTCACAATAACTGATACTTGTTTCTATTCAAAGTCATCAGACAACCTCACGTGGTTATGGCACAAGAGACTCTCACCTCTCAACTTCAAAGATATTAACAGACTCTCAAGCAAAAGTTTGTATTTGGGCTACCCACCATGTCTTATGTGAAGGATAGATTGTGTCCTAGTTGTGAAAAAGGAAATCACACCAAGCATCATTCAAGTCAAAACAAATATCATCCATTGAGAAGCCATCTCACTTACTTCATATAGATCTGTTTGGTCCTATTAATTTTGCCAACTATAGTGGAAAGAAGTATATAGTGGTTATTGTTGATGAATATTCCAGATACACATGATATTCCTTTTGTAGAAAAAGAGTGAAGCTGCTGATGAAATTATCAATTTTATCAAAATAATGGAGTTATTAAATGGGCAACTGGTGAAGCATCTAAGAAGTGATCATGGCAAAGAATTCAGAAACTCTACACTTGAAGAATTTTGTGCTGACAAAGGCATTTCACAAAACTTTTCTGTTGTTAGAAAATCACAATAAAATGGTGTTGCAGAAAGAAGAAATAGAACTCTCATTGAAGTAGCAAGATCTATAATAGCTGAGTCTGGACTGAAGAATTCATAATGGGCAGAAGCTATGAATACAATCTGTTTCATCCAGAATAGATCTTTAATTGTGAAAGACATCAGAAAACTGCTTATGAAGTTCTCAAAGGAAGAAGACCCTCAATTGCATTTCTTCATGTATTTGACACTACCTATTTCATATTGAATAATAGGGACCAACTTGGCAAATTTAATGCTAAAGTTGATAAAGGAATATTTCTTGGATATTCCAACATGTCAAGGACATATAGGGTCTTCAATAATAGAAGGGAATGTTTTGAAAAATCAATAAATGTTTTGATGAAACTGTCCCAACCTTATCTTCTGGTCAAGAAGATGAGGAATTAATTTTTGAAGAGCCTACTCAGCCAACTCTTGATGAAGAAGAACCAACAGTAGTACCCTGACCAATCCATGTTGCTGGGGTCAGTGAAGATGAGATGAAATTTTCGATTCCTTCGGTTTCTAAACCAATTGGAACTACTGGCTCTATGGAAGTATTACAAATTGAGCAGAGGTCAACTGGTTCTGAAGGATCATAGTTTGGCACTAGTTCCACTGATGAAGTACAACAGTCCCCCACTGTTGTGCATACTACTGTGCCTACTGATAATCCTAATGTTGTGTGCTCTACAACCAGCTCACCTGTTCATAACACCAGATAGACTAAAGAGCATCCCATTGAACAGATCATTGGAAATCTGGCTAGTGGAGTAAAAACATGAAAGCATGCAACTAGTAACTTCTGTATGCATGTAAACTTTGTGTCTACTGTTGAATCCACTAATCCTAACAAAGCATTAAAAGATCCTAGCTGGGCAGAAACTATACAAGATGAGCTCTCTCAGTTTGATAGGATCAAATTATGGCAGTTGGTACCTGAACTTGAAGATGATGAGAAGAAAATCATTGGTACCAAGTTGGTGTTCAAGAACAAGATGGATGAAGATGGGGTTGTAATAATAAATAAGGTTAGATTAGTAACCCAAGGATTTAGGTATGAAGAAGGATTGGATTATGGAGAGACATATACACCAGTAGCAAGGATGGAGGCAATCTAAATCATCTTAGCATTTGCTACTCATATGAACTTTAAAGTATTCCAGATGGATGTCAAATATGCCTGTCTCAATGGGAAGCAACAAAAAGAATTCTATGTCAATGAGCCTCTTGGTTTTGTAAACAGTAAATATCCAAACCATGTCTATAAGATGGACAATGCTTTTTATGGCCTTAAACAGGCACCTAGAGATTGGTATGAGACACTTCATGTGTACCTCACTGGTCGAAACTTTAAATTTAGAATAACTGATACCACTCTAATCTCAAAAGAGATAGATGGTGATCTCTTGTTGGTACATATATATGTAGATGATATTATTTGTGATTCTATAAATGAAAAACATTGTCATGATTTTTCAAAACTTATGTCTGCTACATATGAAATGAGTTTACAAAGAGATTTGCAATACTTTCTTGCATTACAAATTAAACAACTTGATAATGGCATTTTTATACGTGAAGATAAATATATCAATGATATGCTAATAAATTTGGTCTGGCCTTTTTAAAAGATATAGGGGCTCCCATGTCAGCAGCCATCAAAATGAATGCTGAATTAACTAGTACATCAGTCAATATCATAGTATATAGAGTAAGATTAGTTCCCTATTATATCTTACAGCTAGCAGACCAGATATTATGTTTGTCACATGTCTGTGTGCTAATTATCAAGCTGATCCTAAAGAGTCACACTTGCTAGCACCGAAAAGGATATTTAGGTATCTAAAGGGTACTCCCAAACGTGGTATTTGGTATCCCAAAGACCAAGATCTTGAACTAATGGGGTATTCAAATGCAGATTTTGCAGGTTGTAAAATAGACAGGAAAAGTACAACTAGTGATTGCCAGTTATTGGATGGAAGGCTAGTAAGTTAGACCAGTAAGAAGCAGAACACTGTATCTACATCTACAGCTGAAGCAGAGTATATTTCTGCTGGTAGTTGTACTGCTCAAGTACTATGGATGCAAAGCCAGCGGAAGGACTATGGTGTGAACATCACAAAGACTCCAATCTATTCTGATAACACCAGTGTAAGTGTCATCACCGACAATCCTGTTATGCACTCAAGGACCAAGCACATTCATGTACGGTATCATTTCATCAGAGATCATGTTCAAAAAGGAGATGTCTAGCTACACTTCATTTCAACAGATCAACAGTTAGTAGATTTATTCACTAAGCCATTGGATGATAAATGTTTCAAATATCTCATTTCTGAGTTGGGTATGAATGAACTCTAACAGTAGAAGACAACTATGTTGTCGTGCTGGTTCTATATTGTACAAGGCTAACCAGGGGTACATACTTGAATGTTTACTACTTGTATATATGTGTAGTGACCAACCAGCACCACAAGGTTTTCTACTTGGTCAAATTTGTGAAATGTAATTAAATAGCTGACACAATCATAAGTGATCTCAATAATAATTGAACTTCATTTATTCCCAATAATTTAAATTTAATACAAAACAAATTAAATGTGTCGAATGTTTGGTATTTTCCATGAAAACATCCAATGTTTTTGAATTATTCTGAATTAAATACATACTGTATTTAATGCATTTTAAGGCCTGATGGTAAAAATGAGTACTTTAGCAAGTTATACGTCAATTAGACTACTGCATAAACTGTTACGTCTGCCCACGCGTCTGCAGATGTCAGACAATGTTTATTTCTCTCTCCTCCATGCCTGTAACTAATCTATGTTATTTTAATTAAAGATTTCAATTCTTAATTAAATCTTCACTTTTACAAGCCCTAACTCTCTAATTTCTCTATCGACTTTACAAATTCCAAAACCTTCAATCTTCATCTTCATCTTCACATGTTACCAATGGCAGAACAAAACCAACCAGAGGAACCAGAAGAACAGGCACATGTAGCGTTATTCGCTCTTCATGAGCATCTTACACCGGAACCAGGTGCCCCTGAGCATTATCGTCTTCGCCTTTCAAAAGGCAATGCTCCTCACACGATGGTTATTCCTCCCAATCGAGTAGATTTTGGTTATGAACCAACGGTTAACTACCTCCAACACTCACCCATTGCCTATGCAATTTTTGGTGTCCCATCACCTGTTTATCCGACGTATGTTGGAAGATTCTGGTAACTTGTAGCCTGGAAAAAATGCCAAAAGGCAAGGAGTGAATCACTAGTATGGTCACGGAAGAATTCTCCTGCTCAAATACTCTGGGCATTCTTAGAACTGCTCTTCATCTTCCCAAAGGACCATTTGTTGGTTCTCTCACTAGTGCTCGATACAGGAAGTGAGTTTTGGAGTATATAGGTTTTGATGGTCCAGTTACTCACCACAGTCCACATATAAAGAACATGTCCAACTTCTGGAGTTACTTCTTTAGTGTTCTAATTCAATGTATGAGTTCTAAAGCAGGGATCTTTGATCAGTGCTCATATTTTGAGCTATAAATTGTCCATGATCTAATTATCAATCGAAACATCGACTATGCTCATCTCATTTTCATCAAGATCATGGAAATGATGATTAAGACCAAAAGAAGTGAAATTATTCCCTTTCCCAGGTTTTTAAGTATGTGCTTTGAATTTAATCTGAAGGAGAACTACAACAAAATCACTAATCCAGCTAAGCCTTTTATGGAAAAAGAGGGTGGGATGTTTACACATAAGTACGTTGACCCATATCCGAGTTTATCTCCTAAAATTCTAGAGTATCTAGCTACTATTCAACCCACACCCAGTCTCAACCTCTGGGCTGCTACAACTTGGGGGAGGGTCCTCACGTAGAGCCAACAGTCGAAGCTAATCCACTGGTCGATGAAGGGACAACCACAATCGCAACTACTGGATTATCTCAAGTATCAGCTACTAATTCCCAGCACACCACAGTGGAGACAACAACAGTCTCAACTGCTAAGCTGGCTATGGAATTTGGTGCTCCTCAAGGAGAGACAACACCATTCTCAACTGCTAGATCACCCAAGGATGATGCTATGGAATCTAATGTTCCTATAGACCATGAACCAGATGTATCTAAACTTGTTGATACAATTGTATCAAGTGTCAAAACTAGTCCTGAAGAAACCAAAGGTACTTTAAATATTTTATCTCATACAGGTTTCAAAACAAGTATGAAGAGGAACATCAACCCATGTTCCTCTAACCCAGCACATCCAAACTTTTATAAAACATACTTTAAAAGATATTTTCTGCTGATAGTATAACCAGCAGAGATCATACCTCACCCCTAAAGTAGGCTTGAGCCAGCTCTTCGTCAGGTTGAGCCAACTCAAGCTCAAACATAACAAAACTCTTACACAATATGAGTCAACGTGTGCCCTCATTGAGTCAGTAGAGTCACAACTGTACTTACAGGCACCACACTTTATCTCAATTGAAGGGCTGACTAAAACACAAGTCATTCCCAGAGACCAACATCAGATGAAATTATTGAGTCAAATTTATTTGATTTAGCTTTTGTTAACTTAACTGTTTTATGTGTTTTAGATGTTGTTGTTACACGTTTTGTGGAGGATTTGGTACATGTTGATTAGGATGTAGCATTGAAAAAGGCTGCTGCTACATCTTATGATGATATGATTATTGACACTAAAGTTGCTGATTCTACTGAACAGCCTTATGTATGCCAAGTACTAGATCCTGGAGAGGTAGTTCCAAGAGTTGTCCATAAAGGAGCAATAGTGGCTCCCAAGGTTGTCTATATGGTTGACCATCTCAAAATTGATCCTTCCTGTGCACTCATTGTTGTTCACTAGCTCCCAGATGCAGAATTACTAGAATTGTTGCAGTATCTTGATCAAGCTAGTCAAGTGGACATTTTGGATAAACTCAACTCAGCTGACACTTCCGAGCAGCTTTATCCTAACTTTGTTGTTTCACCTGTTGTTGCTGCTCCATCTACTAGGTCTTAGATACCTTTAAAAATTGTTGTTAATGCTAAAGGTAAAGTGATTAGTCATACTCCCAAGAGACTGGAAACTTTTCATGGTGATGATTTACCAGTACCCTCTTATTCTTCTTAATCTTCATCTTCTTCTGATGATACTGATACTGATAAGGGTACTGGGACTGCTAACAAACTAGTAGATGTTGATACTGGTTCATCTTCTGCTGATTAAGATAACATTAGTTCTAAGCGTTCGAGCAAAGGTATAAATGGTGATGATCATGGTGATGATTCTGATGGTGACCTTCCACCTCCATCAACCTATAAAGTTAGTCTTCGTCATGCACATACTGCTCCATCCAACTCACTACAAGTAGCAGAGGTTGAAGGGTTATGTTATCCTTCTATTCAGTGAGCTGCTTTTCATGTGACACCCTTCATCCAAAAGACTGTTGCTTAAACAGTTTATGAAGCAGTTCTAAATTATTTTCAAGCCATTGAAGATAATGCACCTCCTCGTACCTACATTTCTACTGTTGAAGCTCACCTGAAATAAATAGCTAATTTTTCTAACAGTGTTGATGCTGATATTCATAACAACCAGCTCAACAATGCAGATCTAGGCCATCTAATTCTTACCCATGAAAAGTATGTCGATAATCTTTCTCAACTTGAAGCTGATCTAGCTGCTGATAGCCAACGTACTCATTATTTGAATGATGAAAACATAATTCTTGAGGATAGACTTGAAGATCTTCAACAACATCTTGACTCCAGGGTACCAGCTGCTGATTACCTTAAACTTGCAGAGAATTTGCATAGAATGGTTGAAATTCAGGCCAATAACAGGGAAGATGTGGAAAAGATAGAGATGATCACCTCCAGGAATGAAGTTCGTGTGGCCAATATGTGCAGAAACAAATTTGGTGCTGGCCGTAGGGAAAATCTCTCTAGGGCTGATGTTGACTGGAATCACCATGTCCTGTCTTGTAGTGATAGTGACAGTGGTTGTGAGGAACTCAATGCTCCCTCAACTTCTACCTCCGATGATGCAAAAAAGATGGAATAAGAAGAAGAAAGACAAGAAAAGAAACATAACTGATGGGGAGCATGAACATGAAAAAGCCCCTAAAAAGAGAAAGAAAGATCGTGATGATAAAGATGGCGGCGGGAAGAAGTCCACCACTGCTGCAGAGACAGAAGCTGAGGCCAAAGTCAAAATCCCTGATGTGTCTCAATCTATTGAAAGAAAGCTGAAAAGGTCTACTGATAGACACCAAAAGAGAAAGTAAGCATTGGATGTGGCTTTCAATGGCAAATTTGCTGAGTATTGCAAAAAAAAGGCAGTAAAAGATCCTTCAAAGAATTAATCTCGTTGATGCCCAAAAATTAAAGAAGGAACATATAGCTCAGCTCAAGAAGCATATAAAGTAACATAAAAAGAGAGAAGCTAGCTTTTAGGTCAGACTTGAGAAGAAGAAGAAGAAGAAGAAGAAGAAGAAGAAGAAGAAGAAGAAGAAGAAGAAGAAGAAGAAGAAGAAGAAGAAGAAGAAGAAGAAGAAGAAGAAGAAGAAGAAGAAGAAGAAGAAGAAGAAGAAGAAGAAGAAGAAGAAGAAGAAGAAGAAGAAGAAGAAGAAGAAGAAGAAGAAGAAGAAGAAGAAGAAGAAGAAGAAGAAGAAGAAGAAGAAGAAGAAGAAGAAGAAGAAGAAGAAGAAGAAGAAGAAGAAGAAGAAGAAGCTATATGCTAACAGAGATGGAAGGATTAAAGGACTCACTGCTGAGGAGGTTCAAGCTTACATGCATTCCAATCAACCTCATGAAGAAAAAAATTCTCTTTTTAAGCAATGGCTTGCAGCTATCATGCGTGTTGGAGCTAAGTTTACAACACAGCGCCAAACATAGCAATAATCACAATAATCACTTAACCAGTAGGGGCTGGTCAAGCCCCTACCAGTGATCAAGTACAAACACGGCAATAACAACAACCTGTAGAAGCTGGTCAAGCTTCTGACAATAAACAAACGCATCAGCAACAACAACAACCAGTAGAAGTTGGTCAGCTTCTGTTGGTGATGAAGGTATTCAGGTAGAATTAAGTCTTCTACTGAGGGGGATCAACTTGTGTCAACTCCCAAGAACATACAGGAATCAGCATTACCACTTGAGCCTGCTTCTATTGATAAACAAAGGGCCAAAACTTAAATCAAGGATCATGATCCAATTAGATCCAAGCCCTAATTTTCTTCAAGTGGTGAAGATGATGATGATGATGATGATGATAATGATGATGATGATGATGACGACGATGAGCTTCTGCCTGAATTTGATGATGAAAGCCTACCCCCAAGAGATATCCAATGGCTAATGTTATACCAAAAGATTGTGTGTAGGTATTTGAAGAAGCAGAAGCAAAAGAATCATCACCTAAAGACTCAACCAGATGTGTTGAGAAAGAAGACCAACACGAAGTGTGCTGCTGAGTAATCAAAGTGTTGAAGACCCAACATAGGTGGTAGAGCTGGGTACTCAAGAAAATGCTACTGAAGTGCCAACCTTTACTCAACCTACTGTTCCACCTGCCTTAACACAAGAACTTGAAGCAGCACTTGAAAATTGCTGCAACAAACAAAGCAAGGTGACCAAGCACGTATTTCAGGTACAACAGCAGTTCTAACAAATCTTCCTCCTCTTACTCCATCACATTCCTTTGAAGAACAAGAGGCTCTCCAGATGGGTATATCTGTTGAAGAATGGCTAAGGAGAGATGATCTTTTCAGAGAAGATAATATTAGAAGTATCAGATCAAGGTATCACCCTCTGGTTCAAGAACCTTAAGAGTCAATGGATTAAGGTTAAGCACTAACAGAGAACATGAAATGTTTGGAAAAGCTCTAAAGCTAAAAATGGGCTTTGTGGAATACTCAATTGCGATGAGTACATAGGATGGGAGAAATGCAACAGCTGTAGCAACATGCATAGATCCATTAGCTGAGATGTGGTATTACTGTTATCTGATAGGGGATAAGGTGCTCTTGAGCAAATTCTAGACTGAAATGTGCAAAAAAGTAATACCAACATGAAGTTGTCATCTGCAACCATCCTCAAACTGATGGTCAAACCGAGGTGATTAATAGGTATCTGGAGCAGTATTTGAGATGTATTATTGCTGACTGTCCCAAGAAATGGCATTAATTCTTATCATTAGCTGAATCTCGCTATATTATTGCAATTAATGCATTTACATGCTGATGTGTTGAAAGTGTGTGCAGTAGTGCTTAGCTTATTCTTCAACTTTTAAATTTATAAAACCTTTATTTAATACACTTTAACACCCTAACGAGCAACAAAACCCGATCAGAGGTAGTATGCAAGGTTATCGTCCCAAGAGAAGTGTGGTAACGATAAGAGTTGCTTTATTATTTAATTCTTATTAAAGAATTAAAGATATATTTTTATGTCTTTTATGGGATAGATTTCTCTTAGGAAAGAGTTTGCTTTTTAAAGATAAATAAAATAAGGAATTGAAGATTCAAAATAAGATACAAATAAAGATACAAGTAAAGATACAAGTGATTACATGGACAATCAATTCATACGGAATTCACATTAGATAAGTTTCGTAACTTATATTAACACAAAGTAGAATAAAAATCATAGACCAATTATTATCCCTTAATAGGTTAAACTAAGTGTTGCATAGTAATCAATAAGTAGGATTTAAAGCATATGCTAGATATGTGATGTGCATAACTAACATCTTAATTCTTCATGTTCAATTCAATTACATGATACATACCAATCTTGTGATGAGGATCAATATGCAAATAGACTGACAAATTATATAAGCTATTAAACACCAAGTAGATCAACTCAAGTTACTAGCTGAAAGTCAATTACTACTAAGTTTTCATGCAATCATTAATTAAACAAATCCAAACGAAGGATCTTAGATTAAACCTAACAATATCAACTTCTATTATATAAGCGTAATTCAAATCAAATACGTTTATCACTATTAAACTCTTTAACTTAGTTGCATGCAATTCAATTTAACAAGTTTGATGGACTAGATCTAAACAAGTAGCATGAATCAAATAATAGATTTATCAGATTAAAGACTAATCAACCTTAAAATCATGTTATTTAATCAATAAGCATGGCAAACAAGTATAATCAAGCAAAACAGATTCGAAACAGTTTAAATATCATTACAGAAACTCAACCATACAGACCTGAAAAAGAACCAAAAACTGCACAGAATGAAGCTCGAAGCCGGCGGCTTCCTTCACACCAAGCCGTCGGCTTGGGTGTGAAGCCGGCGGCTTCATCTGAATCCCAGATGAAGTCTAACTTTCGTCCACGTAATCACTATGAATGTTTAGTTCATAGTAAAAAACGAACATAAACGAATACAGAAAATAAAATAGACAAAACAATAAATTAAAGATAGAATCATACCTTGAAAAGAAGGTAGATGTAAAAATACTTGAATAAAATCTTGAATCTTGATTACAAAATAGTAAATCTAACTTAAGGGTTTAGAGAAAACCCCTAAAAACGACCTATCTACTTCTAAACTTTTGAACATATGAAAACTGAGACCAGGGGCTTCAATTTATAGGATTCTTGGGCGGTGGCCAAGCCGGCGGCTTCATTGGGAAACCGTCGGCTTGCCTTGAGTCGGTGACTCCTCGTGCAAGTTAAACTTAATCAGCAAGTCAATTCTTGTAACCGTCATACTGAAGCCGGTGGCTTCATTGCCATGCCGACGGCTTCACTTGATTCGCCGGATCTTTCTGATTTTATCTTGATTTTGTTTCCATTTTTGCTTGAACTTGATCAGTAAATTGAGAAAACGTGTCAACCAGGCCGGCGGCTTCATTGGGAAGCCGGCGGCTTCCTTTGCCTTTTTCTTGATCAACAAGTTCTTTTAATTATTATCGATTCTGTAACATTCTGGTATTTTTCCTTCAAAGTCGGCGGCTTCCTTAGAACCATGCCGGCGGCTTCATACAGCCTATCTGCAATTTTCTTCATTTTTGATCCTGTTTAATACATAACTTGGACATAATCATTAGAAATATCTTTTTCTCATTTTTACCCATTTTGGTGTGTTTTGGCATCAAAATGAATCAAAAATACTAAGATAACTCCTCAAAATGTTATCAAAAAACTGTATAATTTAGGAGTTATCAAATTTCCCACACTTAAACATTTACTTGTCCTCAAGTAAACCTTATAAATTATATCATGGGTATTAAAGTAAAATTGCAAAGTTAAAAGTATGTCTTAATAAGAAGTTAGTATTTATTATTCATAAGAACTAGTCTGAACCAGACCAAGGATTACAAGTAGTCCTAAAGGTTATTAAGTCAGATTTATACAGTTTGGTCATCATTGGACTCTTTTGTTTTCTAACTTTAAAAAAGTGTATGGTACTCATTAGAACTCTTTTCTTTCGTTGGCCTTCATTGGGCTCTTTTTCCTTTTCAACAATTGCTTTTAGCAATGTCTTTTTCTTGGTCCCAATTTGGACTCTTTTGCTGCCTCAGTGGTCCATGCTTCTTATGCCATATGGTAGTGGCTATAAGCTTGCACTCGTTTCACAATTTTTGGCTTTTAACTTCTTATCTTAAACAAGTAATCCCATCTCGAAATTGAGAGTAGTTCTATTTATTAGCATTAAGATTAAGTTAGTAGAAAGACATAAATTTGACTAAGAATTTATACTTTCAAAAAATCGAAAAATTGTACCCATTTTTCAACCTTTTCGGGAAAATTTGATAATATCTTTTATAATCTTTTTCAAGTGATTAATCACTTCCCTCCCCACACTTAGATTATGCAATGTCCTCATTGCATTTATAATAAAAGAAATGAAATAATTAAATAAAGGACATAATTAAAAATAAGGGAAATAGTGATGTTACTCGATTTGTAGGATCATAGAATGATTTGCGAGCACTTTTGTAGACTTCTTTTGAATTGAATAAGTAACTTGACAAAATATTAAATAACACATACTTGATAGGAACATAATATTTTATTAATAACTCTTCATCACTTAAACATTTAAACACTTAGGAGCTATATTGCTCTTACATTCATAATAAAGAAATAAAATAAAAACACTCGGACATAATATAGTCCTAATAAACATATATAAAGGGATAGGTAGTTTTGATTATAGAGTCGTTTGCGCGTCTCTTTTCTTCTTACGGATTTACTCCTTAGGCATATTCTCTTCACACTTACTTTTTTCATACTCATTTAATGCTTTAATTTGTTGCAAGAAATTCAATGTGATGTCAAGACCCCTACGAAAAGACATTTCAAATGAAACACTCAACTCATGGATATGTTTTCTCACTTCAGTGCTAAGTTTATATTGATCTTTTATAAATTCAGTAACAATTCTATCCACGGTAAAGTCATCATCTTCTTCTTTATCAACTTTAACCATTTTCACATTAGAGCGAGGAACTTTGGATCTTGGAACTAACGGAATAGATTCAAATATTGCAGCATAACGAATAGTTAACGAATTATCAGCATAGTTAATGGTAGCACGAGCGGTAGCTAAAAACGGAGATCCTAGGATTAAAGGAGTTATCGGATCTTCTTTCATGTCCATCACAACAAAATCAATTTTGTAGAAAGCATAACCAACAATAACTTCAACTTTTTTAATAATCCCCAATGGCTCACGTAAACGACTATCAGCAAAATAGACATTTTCTTTGATTGGTTCCAACGACGGTAATCCTAAACGATTATAAACGGAAAACAGCATAACGTTAATGCTAGAACCAGTATCAGCTAATCCCATAACTGTAATTGGACAACGAATTAAACAAGGGATTTGAAATTCCCCCGGATCAGTGCACATAGCAACAGGAACTTCAGGTGATGAATACGGATCTACCAGATTAATTGTAAAGGAATAAAGAGGGCGGAAACCTTCCTTTCTTCTTTCTTCCAACTGTCTCATAGTATCAGCCAACCAATCATCTTTATCTTCACATTCCGATTTTTCAGACTTTTCACTATTAACTTCATTATTTTCATCAACCTATTTATTAACTTCCTCTTCCTTCTCATCAAACAACTCATACATGAAAATTACCTCATCACGATCAAGACCTCGAACCTTAGCATCTTTTGACTTATCTTCTTCAGTAGCAGTTAACTTCTTTATTTCTTGATCATATTCTTCCTCTACCATATCAAATTCCCACAAATACTTCAAACCAGGTTCATAAACATCAACCCTATTTATTTCCCTAATAACATTCACCTTTTCAAAACGAACTTCCTTAGAAACTTCAGATTCAACCGGAACTTTACCCTCGATAAGTTTGAATAACTTAGTTACATTGCGCTCTAAGTTTTGAATGGACGCTTGATGATTATTTTGTACTTGGGAAAGTTGAGCCTTTATGTTATCCTTAGCTTCATTTTGATTTTTGATGAAAGTAAGGATGCTTTCTTCAAGATTAGATTTCTGAGCATTAGAAGAATTTGGAATGAAGGGTGCTCTAACAGGAAAGAAACCAGGTGGGTTTTTATTATTAACAGGATAAGGCGTATTATAATTATTACAGTAGTTCGAGTTTCCTTGAAATTGATTAACATACGAAACATTCTCAACTTGCTCCATGGTAAGACTAGCAACACAATCTTTAGTAGCATGAGGACCTTGGCATTTTTCACAACCTACCTTAATCATATACATTTCCTTAGTAAGCTTTTCAATTTGCCTTCCTAAATTACCCAATTGCACATTCATAGCTTTAACCATATCTTCAGAATCAAAACTAATAGATTTTACCGAACGATAAATATCTATGTCTTGGTGCCATTCATGGGAATGAGCAGCCAACTTATTAATCAGAGTTTCAGCTTCTTCGGCAGTTTTGCTCATAATGTTTCCTCCAGCAGATGTATCAATCTCTCTTCTCGTAGCAAGATCACAACCCTTATAGAAAGTAGTTACCTTTTTAAACTTATCCAAACCATGTTGCAGACAACCTCTAAGCATTTGACCAAATCGAACCCAAGCAGAATAAAGAGACTCATTAGTTTTCTGACGAAAATTAGCAATTTTAGTTTGAAGGGTGACAGTTTTAGACGCAGGAATGAATCGAGTGAGAAACTTCTCAACCATCGTATCCCAACTAGTAATATCTCCTTCAGGTAACGAGTTAAACCATTCCCTAGCTTCATCTTTTAGTGACCATGGGAAGAGACGAAGATAAATAATATTACTTTCCACATTATTAATGTTAAACAGATTACAAATATCTTTAAAATTCCGAATGTGGGCATTAGCATCTTCCTTCTCCGTACCCCTAAATTGATTATCTTTTAGAAAATGAAAAATAGGACCCTTAATATCATAATTTTCTTTTATTTCGGGCTGAGTAATAGCATGACCTAATCCTCCCCGACCAGCTTTCATTAACGCTTCCATTGAATCAGTCATTTTAATTTATGAACCAAAAAGAGATCTTAAATTAGAATCAGGACTAGACGGAGGGCTAGATAATGAATCATCACTAGAAGTAGTTCCTTCTTGGAAATCTAATTTCTTAACAATTTTCGAATCCTTAGAAAGTTTAAATAATATATCAGGATTTGACAACGTTCTTTGTAAGACCGGTTTCTTGGACCGAGTAATCATGTGATCTAAAATCATGAAAAGAAATGTTTTAGGAGAAGATCTTTTAAGCCCTAAAGGATTTATATATTTAAGTTTTCTATTTTAGAAATATCTTAGGATATAAGTAAATTTTAAATTAATAAATATATTAAATATTAAAGACTTAATTAATAATATAAATATTAAATAACAACTTTTATCGCATAACAACGAATAATCAAACATACACGGCCCATTGAATCTTTCAATACTTAAGTGACCCGTCAGCGTCTAGGTTCGGGCAGGAGCCTTTAAATCGGAACCCCGGCAACCCTTTCCTAAAGGAAGACAGTCATCACCCGTTTTCAAGAAATATCAATAACCAAAGTATATCCAATCTCCGTATTTACCATGCTACACTTCCCCTAAAGGAAGGTGCTTCACTTCCCCGGCAGCGGCGCCAAAAAATTTGATGTGTTGAAAGTGTGTGCGGTAGTGCTTAGCTTATTCTTCAACTTTTAAATTTATAAAACCTTTATTTAATACACTTTAACACCCTAACAAGCAACAAAACCAGATCAGAGGTAGTATGTAAGGTTATCGTCCCAAGAGAAGTGTGGTAATGATAAGAGTTTCTTTATTATTTAATTCTTATTAAAGAATTAAAGATATATTTTTATGTCTTTTATGGGATAGATTTCTCTTAGGAAAGAGTTTGCTTTTTAAAGATAAATAAAATAAGGAATTGAAGATTCAAAATAAGATACAAATAAAGATACAAGTAAAGATACAAGTGATTACATGGACAATCAATTCATACGGAATTCACATTAGATAAGTTTCGTAACTTATATTAACACAAAGTAGAATAAAAATCATAGACCAATTATTATCCCTTAATAGGTTAAACTAAGTGTTGCATAGTAATCAATAAGTAGGATTTAAAGCATATGCTAGATATGTGATGTACATAACTAACATCTTAATTCTTCATGTTCAATTCAATTACATGATACATACCAATCTTGTGATGAGGATCAATATGCAAATAGACTGACAAATTATATAAGCTATTAAACACCAAGTAGATCAACTCAAGTTACTAGCTGAAAGTCAATTACTACTAAGTTTTCATGCAATCATTAATTAAACAAATCCAAACGAAGGATCTTAGATTAAACCTAACAATATCAACTTCTATTATATAAGCGTAATTCAAATCAAATAAGTTTATCACTATTAAACTCTTTAACTTAGTTGCATGCAATTCAATTTAACAAGTTTGATGGACTAGATCTAAACAAGTAGCATGAATCAAATAATAGATTTATCAGATTAAAGACTAATCAACCTTAAAATCGTGTTATTTAATCAATAAGCATGGCAAACAAGTATAATCAAGCAAAACAGATTCAAAACAGTTTAAATATCATTACAGAAACTCAACCATACAGACCTGAAAAAGAACCAAAAACTGCACAGAATGAAGCTCGAAGCCGGCGGCTTCCTTCACACCAAGCCGTCGGCTTGGGTGTGAAGCCGGCGGCTTCATCTGAATCCCAGATGAAGTCTAACTTTCGTCCACGTAATCACTATGAATGTTTAGTTCATAGTAAAAAACGAACATAAACGAATACAGAAAATAAAATAGACAAAACAATAAATTAAAGATAGAATCATACCTTGAAAAGAAGGTAGATGTAAAAATACTTGAATAAAATCTTGAATCTTGATTACAAAATAGTAAATCTAACCTAAGGGTTTAGAGAAAACCCCTAAAAAATGACCTACCTACTTCTAAACTTTTGAACATATGAAAACTGAGACCAGGGGCTTCAATTTATAGGATTCTTGGGCGGTGGCCAAGCCGCCGGCTTCATTGGGAAGCCGGCGGCTTGCCTTGAGTCGGTGACTCCTCATGCAAGTTAACTTAATCAGCATGTCAATTCTTGTAACCGTCATACTGAAGCCGGCGATTTCATTGCCATGCCGGCGGCTTCACTTGATTTGTCGGATCTTTCTGATTTTATCTTGATTTTGTTTCCATTTTTACTTGAACTTGATCAATAAGTTGAGAAAACGTGTCAACCAGACCGGCGGCTTCATTGGGAAGCCGGCGGATTCCTTTGCCTTTTTCTTGATCAACAAGTTCTTTCAATTTCTATCGATTCTGGAACATTCTGGTACTTTTCAACCTCAATGCCGGCGGCTTCCTTAGAACCATGTCGGCGGCTTCATTTAGCCGATTCGCAATTTTCTTCATTTTTGATCCTGTTTAATACATAACTTGGACATAATCATTAGAAATATCTTTTTCCCATTTTTACCCATTTTAGTGTGTTTTAGCATCAAAATGACTCAAAAATACTAAGATAACTCCTCAAAATGTTATCAAAAAACTGTATAATTTAGGAGTTATCACATGCATAGGTCCATTTGAAGCAATGTTTGGACAACCTCCACCAACAATTTCTTACTATTTGCAAGTTAGTATCACAGTAGAAGCTTTACAAGCACTGGCCTTCCAGGTGAGTGGTATCGAGCCTTAGTAGGGCAGGCTCGCGATTAGTTGCCAAGCGACCCGGGTTCAATTCTGGGGAGGGGAAGGTTTTATTCAGGATTCGTGTGATTAGTAGCCAAGCAATCGGGTTAGATCCTTGGAATTTCTAACCTAGTGTGCGTGGGTGACAATGAGAGCATTCAATGCTTTTCAAGCCGTTCATAAAAGTGGAAGCTTTACATGTTGTAATGCAAGAAAGCCATAAGCAAATGCAGGTTATCTGGTGTAACACCCTGTTTTTTTTTTAAATCATAGTGGAAGACTGACCTCACATAAATACCCTTAATCAATCGCAAACATGATTACCACAAATCTGTAATACCCCGTTTTTCAGTTACGCGTTATTTCGAACGTCATTTGAAATACGAGGCATGTAAGCGTATATTTGGATCCCAAATAAAGTTGGATTTGATGTTATAAAACCTTACCATTAGAAAGGAAATCTCATTACATTTCCAACGATATTTGATTCATCGAAAACGGAGTTACGGTTTGAAAGTTACGACCAAAACAAGTTCAGAAAACTGAGTCAGTTAATCTGGACGCCGTCCAAGCTTTTTGGACGCCGTCCAAAAGGCCTGACGGGCCAGCTGTGACATTTTGAAGCTTTTAAAAGAGGGTATTTGGGTCTTTTCACTTGGGGGTCGTTTGGGCCATCAAAACTGATCTAAACTCACCCTTATCCTCATTTCCACCTTCCCAAACACTCTCATCCATTCCTAGAGAGAGAAGGACCATTTTAGAGAGAGAGAGAGAGAGAGAGAGAGAGAGAGCTTGGTTTGGGGAAGAAGAAGGGTGAATCGGGTCGAGTCGCGAGTGTTAATGTTGTTCACCTCGTTCACGGCTACTTTGTGGTAGTGTTGGTAAGTTCTAAATCCGAATTTCATTGTTAAGATTATTGTTTGAGTTAGAGTTTGTGCTAGTTAGAGTTTGTGCTAGTTAGAGTTATAACCCACTTATTGTGAAATTTGGGGGTTTTTGGGTAAGATTCATGTAAGTAAACCCGAATTGGTGACTTAGGGTTTTGATTGATGAAATTGTGAGTTTGGATCTTGCATGTGTTGGCTAAACCTTAGAACACTTGTGTTGACTTGATTATTGGGTGTAAACCCTAAGTTAGGTCAAAATGGGTCAAATGAGTATTTTGGGTCAAGTAAGCTTGATTCAGTGTCAAATTAAGTTTTGAGTTGAGTGTTGGTGAATCAAGTATGTAAATACTTGATTTAGGTGTTAATTGATGTTTTGAAAATATAACCACTAGTCGTTAGTGATTATGGGGCATTTTATGACTTTGGTCAAAATGAGTAATTTGAATTAGGTCAAAATTGAGGATGACACTAATTTGGATTAAATGAATGTTAAATGCTTTTGTTAAGCGTTAAATGATGTTTTTGGATGTAATTACTCGTGAGAAGTGATTTTGGGTTAAAATGATATTTTAACATTAGTCAAGCGTGGTCAAAAGCAATATGGGTCAATATTGCACGTGTTGGGGTTTTTGGTGTAATTGACGTTTGAAATGGTCACTACCTAAGTAGTAACCTAGTGTCGGGACCTAGGTTGGTCTAATTGGTGTTAAGTATAATTTGAGTTAAATTGTACTTTGTAGATTGGGTATGAATTACCACCCGAAGTGGTAATTGGTTTATGTCCATTAGATGATTAAATGGGCGGGTTTTGGCGAGCAAGGTGTGATCCCTCGGCTAAAGGATGTTTTTGTCGGGTTTTCTTTTGAAGAATGGCTATTTATGTGTATATTTTACCTATGTGTAATATAGGTGATTACTTGCTCGAATTTGAGGACGGAGATCATGTTGTACATGACTTGTGCGGGCATTCCAAGGTGAGTGGAATAATTATATGCGTAGGTATATAATGTATCTATTTGTTGTAGCGTGAAATGTGAAGTGTCGAGGTGCTAAGACACCATGTTTCACGTGACGAGTGAAGTGTCGAGGTGTTAAGACGCCACTCGGAGTGAAGCATCGAGGTGTTAAGATGCCACTCTAAGGAATTGACGGGTGAAGCATCGAGGTGTTAGGATGCCACTCGGGGTGAAGCATCGAGGTGTTAAAATGCCACCTAGGAGTGAAGTGTCGAGGTGTTAAGACGCCACTCCGTAGAGTAAAGAGTGAAGCATCAAGGTGTTAAGATGCCACTCAGGGTGAAGTACCGAGGTGTTAAGGTGCCACCCTAGGGTTTAGTGATACAAGGTGTTAAGTACACTAACGGATGTTATGAACACCGATGGCATTTTCGCGAGCGTCATTCCCTTATACGATTGGTTAACCATGCTTATTGTGTTGTAGTGTAGCATATTATATTGTTCGGGTTATATATATGCTATTTTTATGCTAGCTTATGGTATTGGAGGTTAATAGCTTTGTACTTGTGATGATAAGCTAATTGTGTTGCTAGCATGTATGCGGTATGTGAGTAAGTGTTTGCAAGTAGGTATATTATATACGTATGTGTATAATTATTGCATTCACTAAGCTTTATGCTTACCCCTCTCGTTGTTTACCTTTTTATAGGTATTGTGTTATGAAGCTAGCTAGTTGTTAGACTAGATGCGTAGGACTGCTTGGGCTCGAAGGGGTAGCTTTTGGTTATATGGATGCGGATTGGGGATTTGGTAGTCTCCGGGATTATGCTCTTGGTATTGGGTTGGGTTATAGAGTCCTAATCCGTCTAAAGAGATAAATGGGTCGAAATCGCTACATTATTTGTAAAACGGGTCATTGTGGGCCCGGTGTTGTAAAACTTATTTTCATTGCGGAAAATCACTTAGTTTTACTTAATATGATGTGTTATGAAAGTTGTTTCGTTTAAAAGTGTCGGGAAGCGGGTTTTCCGCTCGCGTGAATTTGAAAAACTGATCAGGAACTTTTAGTTCTTTTGGACGCCGTCCCAAGGGCTTGGACGCCGTCCAGTCCTTCAGAGCTGGACGCCGTCCAGATAACTGGACACCGTCCAGATGTACTGTCCCAGAATTTTTTTTTTTTAGGGCCTGTTTTTGGTAAAACGAAGTCGGGTTGTTACAAAATCAACTAGTTAATTACTTAATTACAAATCACAGGTGTTACATTAAACGACTAACTACATATATTAGAAAAGTTAAGACATCAGAGTTCGTCTTTTCAAACATATCGTCAGCCCGACTCCCGTCCCTACCAGCACTAAGATCTAAAACCTACAAGGGAGGAGGTGAGGGGTTAGCACAAAGCTAAGTGAATGGAACTATCAAAAGGTCTAGCATACAGTACCAACTTGTACTCCTACAGCAACAATTATATGCAACCACATACAACACACAACAACTAGCAACTAGAAACTTTGCTCCAACTACAGGATCGGCGGCTTGTACGGGCACAAGAACCACTAGCTGATCAGTCTAGCGTCTATCGATAGTCTTTACTACTGAATCCCCAGTATAGTCATCCACACGCAGGCGATGCGTCGTTCAGCACTATACTCAACAAACAGTAGCCAACTAGACCCAACCACAACTAGGTTGACCACTTTGAGCTGAACCTAACAGATCAAGGTTCCAACTACAACAACTTGTGCACATACAACCAGTCAACTACTACTACTACAGGCAACTAATACTACTGAAAGCATGGCAACCTTAAATGCGATCAACTATACAACATAACTACTAATCATGGCAATTATCAACAATATAAATATAGTAGCGCAACTTGCTACTCTATACTACACCAAGAGATAATCCAACTCACCCAATACCAGCAACTAGCTCAGATAATCTATCACTGAGTTTCTTTTTATCCTTATCACCTGAACATAAGGCAAATCAAGTTAGTTTCTGTACATTATCACAAAACAGCATAATACAACAAATTAGTAATAAAAGTGTCACTAAAAGTCCACCTAACACTTATGCATTTTCAGAATTTACATCCTGATTATCATAAGTCACACGGGCAGCATAACGACTAGAAACAGCCAATTTACACAAAAATGTAACACTGATCTGCATCCGTACGGTTGCAAGTCCATCTGTACGATTGAATCGTGCACCCGTACTGTTGCACACCCACTGCCCGGTTGTACCAACACCCCTGCATCCGTACGGTTGCACGGTCTACCCGTGCGGTTGCAAGCTGCAACCGTACAGTTGTATTCATCGAGCAGCAGCAGCAGCAGAAACTGACGGGTTTCGAGCCAAAATCACCCAAATCTCGATTTCTAAATGTTTTGACACCGAACGAAGCTTAGAAAACGTTTATAACAACTAAAGAAACATAAACCATAACATTTTACACCAAACCAATATCAAAATCAACCAATTTGACATCAAAATCCACTTTGTCAAAAACCTAACTTTAAAGTCCATTTAAACTCAGATTACAACATGAAAATGGATGATTCTTACCAAGTTATAACCACGAAATCAGTAGCAACTGATTACACAACACAATTTAGACACAAAATCGAGATTCAAGAGATTAGGGTTTCAAGGGAGAAGGAGTTAGGTACGGAGTATAATTTGGAAGCTTCAAAAAAAATGATAGAAAGGAGCTGGTACTTGCTTTTATATCTGTGTAAAACACAATACCCCATCACACACGGGTATTTACCTGTTATCTTGATATCTTTTGTACTTAATTTGACTACCCTAACGGAGTCCAAATTAAACAAACGAACCTGTTCTGTGACCCTTGTCACAAACTGGTCTCAACTAAACAACTAAATAATTATAAACATATAATTATTATAATAACATAAAAACACACCCAAGGTCAAAAGGGTCATTTCAGTTAGGCCCGGTAACAGGATGTTACAAATCTATCCCCTTAAAGAGATTTCGTTCTCGGAATCGGGTCAACTACGGTCAACAAACCGTAAACTCAACTCAGTCTTTCACAATAATCAACCCAAAATAGAAAATCTTTCTTCCAATACCTACCGTCTTTCTTCAAACAAGTGCACGCATATGGAATATCTAACTTTTACTCACATCTGATACAATACAAATTACCACCATATCCACTAGTCAACAACTTGAATCCACAAATCTCTACTGTCAATCCAATTATCCAAGTCAAATTTCGCGTTTCTAAGTCATTCTATATCGAATTTCCACAATCTGTCATCAATATCAACTTCTAACACAGTCAACATTCCACAATTATTCCAAGCTCCGGCTATAGAATTAATTATCAGTCTAAGTCATGTGTCTATGTCCACAAAATTATCCGTAATTCAAGGCAATATTCCATGTTATTCGTCTTTTGTCCAATCATATCACAATCCAATATAGCACAGGCCACCTAATTTTTTCCTTCAGCTTCTCAGAAATTCTGTATGACTCACCATAATACACTTATGTTGGCCAGACACAAGTATATTATCCTGAATCACACCTTCATTCTGAGTCGCTTGAAACGGAAAAATACTACTTGTTCCATCCACTAACTTAAGTCCAACGAGTCTCCTCAAATGCCTCGGCAAATAAATAAGCTACTTAATAAGTAATCAATCACACCATATGTCCAATCATAGTTATTTAAACATTGTCCATCAATTATTCAAATATAATCTACCTACATTACCACATATCCAATAAGCATAGGAAAATATCTGGTCAATAAATTCCACTAACGACATATCACCCCTACTCATGTCACTGTCTAACTACTTTATATCGTCAAAAGCCCACTGCGTAAAGATACCCAACACATCTCTATCTAAGTCACGGTTTTAAATCCCAAAAATTCAACCTAAGGGTCACCCTTACCCCCACAAAGCACATAAGGGTCGCAACCAAAACATACAACAACATAACCCAACAAAGTAAATCTTACACTACAATCAAGATCTACCAATCTAAAACACACAAAAATATATATATACACAACCATATACATATATATATATATATATATATATATATATATATATATATATATATACAACTAAATAGTACGAGGATTTTAAAGCATACATGTATTCGCATCATAATCATCATCTGTATCAGCAACCATCTGATAAGCTCTTGCTGTTGTCGTAGGTGGATTCTTTCTTTTCTGCCCTACTGGAGAACCAGAAGATCCACCTACCGATCCCGACTGCGCTCCTGGCCCCGCCCCAGAACCTGATCCTCTTACATACGGACACTGAGCTGACATATGCCCCACTTGATGACATTTCCAACATACATCCTCTTGGAATGAACACATCTGAATCTCGTGTCCCACAATACCACATCTCAAACATCTTTTAGTTGAATCCGAACAAGGACCACTATGAGATGATCTGCAACTATAACACCAAGAATTCTGACTTGATGCTGACCACTCTGTTCTGACCCACTTTCCTGTTTCAACTTAACAGATTTCTTTGACCTAGAGTCCGACTGACTCATCACCTGATCTTGTCGTGGCATCACATAACCTTCCATTCTGTTTCTTGCTGCTCTGACATCATCTTCTACCATCTTAGCCATAACAAACGCTTGAGATAACGTCGTCGCCATCCTAACCATTTTTCTGTACTCTGGTAAAATTATATTAAAAAAATGCTGAATTCTGGACTGTTCATCTGGAACTCACTGCTGCACGAACCTTAATTTATCCATATACTGCTCAATCACCTCATCTATCGTCATCTGAGGTGTCATTTTCATTGCCACAAATTCTGTCTTAATTCGATTGAGGTCATAAGACGAACAATACTGCTCACAAACTTTACTATAAAATTGTTCCCAAGTAATCATGCTCACTTGCTCTTTTGGTATACTAGAAATAACAGTATCCCACCAAACCATTGCCCTATTCTTCAGCATACGACTAGCATAAATAACTTGTAATTCCGGTTCGCACTGACATGCCTCAAAAACCTTTTCTATCTCTCTTAACCAGTTAAGGGTTACCGTTGGATTAGAACTTCCTGAATACTCTGGCGGATTACAATTCAGAAACTGTTTGAAAGTACATTTCTTCGGTTGTTGAAACATCAGCATCTGATACTGGCCCCGCATTTGATTTTGAAACTGTTGATTAAACTGAGGTGGTACCTGATACTGTTGAGGAAATTGACACTGAGGTAGTAACCATTGCTTTTGTTGGAAAGCACTTCCAGTTTGCTGATACATATTTGACTGCACCGGATATCCACTAAACATCTGATACGGTACACTACCACTTGGATTCACTGTTATCTGACATTGTTCTAATTCTCTTATTCGCTCACGTGCTTCCTTTAACTTACTTTCTAAATCTAGAATGTGCTCATGAGGATCCTCTTCTGAGACATACCCGTCGTCATCTGGGGCTCTGAATGTTCTGGGGGCTGATGGACCAGTTGCATTTCCTGTATTATCTGCCATATCTGCACTACCACAACAACTCACACAAACTCTTAGTGGAAAACATGTTAGTACCTATCGACTAACACACAACAACCCAATATTCACTTAACCCATCCACTCTGATATGTTTGACACAACACAAGGTTTGGGAACATGACATTCAACACAATGTACATGCGGCCAAACATATGCTCTGATATCACCCTATTTTTTTTAAATCACAGCGGAAGACTGAACTCACATAAATACCCTTAATCGATCGCAAACATGATTACCACAAATCAACAAGTTCATTACTTAATTACTTAATTACAAATCACAGGTGTTACGTTAAACGACTAACTACATATATTAGAAAAGTTAAGACATCAGAGTTCGTCTTGTCAAACATATCGTCAGCCCGACTCCCGTCCCTTCCAGCACTAAGATCCAAAACCTGCAAGGGAGGAGGTGAGGGGTTAGCACAAAGCTAAGTGAATGGAACTATCAAAAGGTCTAGCATACAGTACCAACTTGTACTTCTACATCAACAACTATATGCAACCACATACAACACACAACAACTAGCAACTAGCAACTTTGCTCCAACTAGAGGATCGGCGGCTTGTACGGGCATACGACCACTAGCTGATCAGTCTAGCGTCTACCGATAGTCTTTACTACTGAATCCCCAGTATAGTCATCCACACGCAGATGATGCGTCGTTCAGCACTATACTCAACAAACAGTAGCCAACTAGACCCAACAATAACTAGGTTGACCTCTCTGAGCTGAACCTAACAGATCAAGGTTCCAACTACAACAACTTGTGCAAACTACAGGTAACTAATACTACTGAAAGCATGGCAACCTTAAATGCAATCAACTGTACGACATAACTACTAATCATGGCAATTATCAACAATATAAACATAATAGCGCAACTTGCTACTCTATACTACACCAAGAGATAATCCCACTCACCGAATCAGCAACTAGCTCATATAATCTATTACTGAGTTTTTTCCTTATCCTTATCACCTGAACATAAGGCAAATCAAGTTAGTTTCTGTCCATTATCACAAAACAGCACAATACTGGAAATTAGTAACAAAAGTGTCACTAAAAGTACACCTAACACTAATGCATTTTCAGAATTTACATCCTGATTATCATAAGTCACACGGGCAGCATAACGACTAGAAAACAGCCAATTTACACAACAATGCAAGGAAAAACCATCAAAAAACTACGATTGTTCGTGGAGGTTTTCACAGAAAGACCCCTTGGTTCTGGCAAACGGATCACAATTACAGGTACCTGGGAGCATACCGTACGATTGCAAGTCCATTTGTACGGTTGCATCATGCACCCGTACGGTTGCACACCCACTGCCCGGTTACACCAACACCCCTGCATCCGTACGGTTGCACATGCTCCCATACGGTTGTACAGTCTACCCGTGCGGTTGCAAGCTGCAACCGTACGGTTGTATTCATCGAGCAGCAGCAGCAGAAACTGACGGGTTTCGAGCCAAAATCACCCCAATCTTGATTTCTAAACGTTTTGACACCGAACGAAGCTTAGAAAACGTTTATAACAACTAAAGGAACATAAACCATAACATTTTACACCAAACCAACATCAAAATCAACCAATTTGACATCAAAACCCACTTTGTCAAAAACCTAACTTTAAAGTCCATTTAAACTCAGATTACAACATGAAAATGGATGATTCTTACCATGTTATAACCACGAAATCAGTAGCAACTGATTACACAACACAATTTAGACACAAAATCGAGATTCGAGAGATTAGGGTTTCAAGGAAGAAAGAGTTAGGTACGGAGTATAATTTGGAAGCTTTAAGAAAACTGATAGAAAGGAATTGGTACTTGCTTTTATATCCGTGTAAAACACAATACCCCATCACACACGGGTATTTACCTGTTATCTGATATCTTTTGTACTTAATTTGACTACCCTAACGGAGTCCAAATTAAATAAATGAACATGTTCTGTGACCCTTGTCACAAACTAGTCTCAACTAAACAACTAAATAATTATAAACATATAATTATTATAATAACATACCAACACATCCAAGGTCAAAAGGGTCATTTCAGCTAGGCCCGGTAACAGGATGTTACATCTGGCAGGTATTGACAATGGCAAAAGCTATGATGAACTTAATATCTTATAAGAAAAGAACTGATAAAGTGTTTAAAGAAGTGGATTTAGTTTAAGTCAAACTTTATCCTTATTGACAAGTATCGATGGTTAAAGGATTGAATCAAAAGTTGAGTAAACGTTATTTAATCCAAACAAAGTTGAGCAGAATATTAGAGATGTGTCATATAGATTGAAATTACCAGAAACATCACAAATACATTCAGTATTTCATGTTTCTTTAGTAAAAAGAATTTAGAGCAGATGAAAAGGTATTATGCAGTCTATCGTCAGAATCAGATAATTATTGTGGTCCAGTGCTATTGCCTCAACATGTGTTAGACAATAGAGAAATCATACGGGATAGTAAGGTGATATCTTAGGTGTTGGTTAAATGGGAGACTTTGCCAGTTGAGGAATCTACTTGAATTGACTTGGTCAATTTTTAAGATATTCAAAAGAATGTTAAACATGAGGACATGGTCAAATTACAAGAGCGGGGCGATGATACAATCGGTGAAGTTGAAGAAGAATGTACAGTAAGCACAAGGCCTAAGAGACGGACCCAAGTACCTAATTGGGCTAAAGATTAGCAACTCAAGCCCAAGAAGTAGAATGAAGTTGTTAACAATTTTACACGCTAGAAGTAGAATGAAGCCGTTAACAATTTTACACGTTAGAAGTTGTTAGTTAGAAGTTGTTCGCCTATGTAATAAAAAGTCTAGGGCTTGTAATGAATTGTAATAAACTATTATTCAATCAAAATTTTGTTTCTTTCCCTCTCTTTTCTAATTGGAGTTTGGCTTGCTCGAATAATTTATATCTGTATCATTAAAAAACTCCATTTTTATCTGTTTTCTATTTGATCAAATCAAACATAATTTCTACTGACTTTAGGGCTGTTTACTTTTTATTCCATCAAGTCATATATGGATATAGATGACAGAATGGATAACGAACGACTATATTAATCAAGTAGAGAATAAAAATTGTTGTTTACCTTTATGATGTATAAATAACTCGAATGAGTTTAAATGACCCCTTTAACTTTTTAAGAGTACAATACAAAACTTTACGGATTATGGAAGTTAAAACTTTGCGCTACCATCATTTATAAACAAGGAATTATATTTTCATGTGTGATACTCAAAACCACAAATTTTATATCTTGTAAATCGTTCCACCGCCATTTAATTCTATACACATACCTCAAATTTTATGCTCTTCGTATAAACAATAAATATATTCTACAATATCTTCATGTACATAGCCCCAAATTTGATATCACCACAAATCAATTTAAACTCAATAAACCTTTTACAAGGGTTTTCAAGATCGCACATGTTTATAAATATATGTTTTGGGTGATGGAAAACCATGTGTACGTTTAAATTTACTAAACGAAGCAGAATGATTAAAATAAACAAATTTTTAATTTAATATAAACTTCCAATTAAACATTCACACGATTAACGATTCCCACATAGATCCAATTACACCACTAATAATTGACAAATAATAAATTCACAAAGAGGAGTTTAGATATATACATTTAGCGAACGATGCAAGAATGGTTGAAACAAATGTCCACATCTAGGTTGAAACATATATCAAAGTGTATGAATATCTCTATGGTTGATCCACACAGCACATCAATCAACACCAATCGGATGCTAGTCCATATATAACCCGAAAGTAATATCTCTATATTACTTGATAAAGTTTGAGAAAAATAATACAAATACAACCAAAACTCTTTTCGTTATGTGTTTATCGTCGACTAACGAAAATAGAGAAAACCATATTAGTTTTATATTCCTTCGATACCGTTTTATGGAACAACCAAAAACAATTTTGTTGTAACTTGCAAAACCTCTTGTTTCACATAAAAAGCTTTATTTCCATCGTTTTGTATTGTACCGTGATCAAGAAAGAAAACAATGAAAAAGTTCTCAATATGAAAACGTTTAAACCCTATATATATTTCTTGATCTTGTGCCGACTCATAACCAAATTCGTAGACCAATTTTGTGGACCATATCTTCTGTATTTTATTTTAAGATACTCCGTGATATATTGTTTGATGATATCCCATAATAAACATACTTGCTTGGAAAGTTAACCAACATTGGGTTTAATAATTATATTAATTAAAATTAAAATATAATTAAACCAAAACTCTTATTATTTAATTTTATGAAATCATATTTAATTAAAATTATATTTTTTCAAATTATAGGTTATAATTACATATCAAAATATAAAATAATTAGTGTCTATAAGCTAAAATGTGTGACCACATAGATCTGTATATAAACGGTAGTATAAATTTGTGTTATGACATGCACACTAAACCAACATTGAGTACATGTAGCATCTTGCTTTTTTTCTCTTTTGGGTGTGCAAATGTTTTTATAGAACTTTAAATTGAAAATTTTACATAAATCCAATTAGAGTTTTTTTAATCTTGTTTATAATTTTATTTTATTGGAATTTCTCCAACTCATGACCACTTCGAATATGCATTAAGTGGTGGTTTAATTGCTAAGGTATAATGTCTTTAAGATTTGTGGGTAATATGGAGAAACATTGAGTTGTAGCTCAACTGTTAGTGGCATATCTTTTTTAGCGAGAGGTCAGGAGTTTGACTCTGCTGGGCTGCAATATTGCACTCAATGTTATCCTAAACATGAAGTATCCACCAAGTCGCCTTTCTCTTACTGCGAAGGCAGCGGGGAGGGGGAATTTTTGCCGGCCATGCCCGCGGATTGGTCCGGGTTTACTCCAAAGAAGTACTTAGAGGCAGGTTATCCAACTACGGGAGATGAATGCGTTGGTGATTTAGTTCCCCTGAATGATCACAAACTAATGTTAGAAGAAATATATATATATATATATATATATATATATATATATATATATATAGAGAGAGACAAAATTGTCAAATTCATCTCTGTGTTTGTCCATTTTCTTTTTTTTAGTCTCTCTCCCTCAAAATCATTTAAAATATTCCCTGAATGACATTTGTAATCCAAATTTCGTCCCTGCTTGAAATCTTCAATCTCAATTTAATCCCTTGTGATAACTTCTGTAAACGTCTATTAGTTTTGTAATCTTTATACATTTCTTCTACATGAATATTTATAGATGACTTCCTTGTAAGCTTCATGAGGTTTAAATGATTTTTTTTTTTTTTCACAAATGTGATGTTTTTTCAAGGAAAAATTTAGAAACAGGGTTGTAAGTTCCAAAGTTTCCTAATTTAGGTTAAAAGTTAATGAAATCAGGTTCACCAACACAAGCTCTACGTTTGGCCACTGGTTTAACACCACACAAAACCGGCACCGGCGACCCTGACACCATGCGCGTGACATGCACGAACTGACCTAATTGTATCTTATCATTCAAAATCAACTCCACATCACATTCTTGAACTGAAACATAAGTTGAATGAACAGAGTCGAAAACTCTTAAATAAAATCCTTTGTTCTTTTTTTTTTTTTTAATCGAACACGTCATCACGTGGAACAATTCAGATTACTTGAAGAAGCGGAGAGCGGTGGTCGCCGGCGAGTTTAACGGTTAGGTCGTTGATGTTTTCATGGTTTTTAAAAGTTGTTCATAGCCATTTGCAGTCTTGAGTTGTTTTTTTAGTTGATCTACGTCTTGCTTCTGTTACCACAACTCCACCCATCATATCATTAATTTACTAAAATCATCAAAATTTAATCATCAATTATTTTATTTATAGATAGAAATAGAAAAAATAGAAAAAATAGAAAACAAGGTTGTTATCTCTGGACAGATACTAAACCTACTTTGCCTTGGTCTCTTGTGATTTTTTATTGTGACTTCTTCTGTAATCTACTTAAGTGAGTTTAACAGAGGGACAAAATTGGGATTGCAAATGGCATTTAGGGACTATTTTAAATGATTTTGAAGGAGAGGGACTAAAAAAAGAAAATGAACAAACACAGATGAATTTGACAATTTTGTCATATATATTGGTTCAATCATAGCTAAAATAAATGGAGTACAAACTGGATAAGTAATTGTGGGCCTCACATTTCATATTTTCAAGGAAGGAGTCTAATTTTATATGAAAAACGCGGAAGGGCAAATTGGTCATTCTGTAAATCAATTTATGTATCCAGCTATCTTTCATCAGGTGAATTCAACGATTCAATCACCAACCATCACCACCACGATTCATTAGGGCAACGACGATCCAATCCGGTCAACGGAGATTCAATCATCAGGTCAACTCGATGAAGGTTACTTTGACAACAACAACGATTCATATTCCAATTTCACCACCAACGGTGAACACATGAGTTCAGATTCGTACGGATTCGGATAACATCCAGATCCGATTTCAAACGGTGTGACTCAGGATTACGATGATACTGATAGGCTCTTCACATCCGATGGACCGGTGCTTCCACCGCCAAGTGAAATGCGTGAAGAAGGATTTTCCGTTCGTGAATGGAAGAGGTTAGGGTTTGCTTCATTAGATCTGTAAATTATAATTATATACATGTATATTGATTGATTTGATGTTTAATTTATTGAATTTAGATCTACTTATAATTCTGTAGCTATATCTGATTGAGAGATCTATTAGTGGTTTTAGCGTATGCAAATAATTTTAATAAAAAGGAAATTCAGGTTTGTGTAAGTATGTTGATTCGGTTTTGTTTATAGATTTATTTTAACCAAATGGGCATTAGATAGAACAGTTTGAGAAGGCTTGGCATTTTACAAAAAAAGCATGATATATTATCGATTATATATAGATTGCAGTGATACTTGCAGAGGTTTTTAGCAATGATACACCATGATTGTAGGGTGGATTATATACTCAAATATTTAGTTGAATACTACAAAATTAAGAAAATGAACTTGTATCAAATGCTATAATGAAGCTGGAATACAGTATTGGTTTAACAGGAGGAAAGGTTGAGACTGTACACATTGGTCGAACGTACATCCTCATATGTTAATAAAAAGGAAAATGAGGTTTGTGTAAGTATGTTGAATCGATTTTGTTTTTGTTATTTGCATATTCCTAGTTTTTTGAGTTTATTCGTCTATAAAGTTCATGTTTTGTTTGTTGGTGTTATCTCGTTCTTCCAATTTTTTTTAACAAACTCGAATTTACATCTTGCGATTTACGTTGTTGAAGTTTTTTATGCAGTTGTGATTCTTTTTTTGGTTGCTCTTTTTTGCTGCGATTTTCTTACATTGTTGATATAGACGTTGTTTATAGTTTGATTATTGGTGATATCTGATTTTAAAGTGGCTGTTCTATCTGTAGTTATTATTTTGGTTGGTATCTTTGTTAGAGAGTTTATGTTTTGGTATTGAGAATGAATTTTCATGCAGTCCCTCTCTTTTTTTTTTCCAAAAAAAAAATACCAGTTTTTGTTGAAGTGCTTTGTTTTCCTCAGGTTCTTTTAAGCGTCTCAGTTCAAATATGTTATTGCTTTCGAGAATGTTATTATAGTTGTTGAAATCTGTAGTTGTTCTTTTTCAGGTTGTTTTGCTACAAGTGAAGGATATAGTTAGTTTGTCGCTTACACTAAGGCAGTGTAAAGTAGTATTAGTTAGCACAAACCTTCAGTGCGTAGAAACCATGAAGACGTGATAAGATCGGGATAAATGTTCTTACTCAAAAGAAACAGAAAGCCGAGTAAATCCATCGAAGGGGCACCACATCGACTGCAAAAAAGAAAGGGTTAGTAAATTTTTTCTTTACATAAAATCACGATGAGAGTTACATTTCAAAGAACTTGCATAAACAAAACAATGACAACAGTTAGCGATAAGTTAACATCTCTACTGGCCCTATATTTACATAATCAAAAAAGTATAGTCAAATTATTGAATGAACCACGTATGCTTCCAGTTACACATTGTATAGGCGATCAAGTGATGGATATATAGTACGAGTTTTGATTGCCTCACTTTGTTTAACACTTTATATTATTATATGCGTAGGTATGTCAGCAGAAAAATGATGTTACATCACAAGCAGCTGTTATGGTACTTCTATTCTCTGTAAAGGTACACAGTGCATATTTTGTGCTTCCTCATTAACCAACTGATCTTATTAATTAATATATTATATCTATATTTATTTATTTATATCAGGGTGCCAACTGATCTTATTTATTAATATATTTATATTTATTTATTTATTTATATCAGGGTGCGTGTTCTAATGGGTGGTTTGGTGAGAAGGAGAAAGAACAACTATGTGGCCTTTCAGATGAGGTTTGTGAATCTTTTTACACCTGTTTTATTTATATTTATATATCATTCATCACGTTCTTTTATCATTCTTCGTTCATCATTCATCGGGTATTTTGAGCATTCATCAGGTATTATTGATCATTCATCACTTTCTTTTATCATTCATCAGCCTTCTGCTAATAATATTTGCATCAGTTATAATTTTTATCATTCATCACGTTTTTTGTTTATTATTCATCGTTTATCATTCATCAGCTACTTTTATCATTCATTTGGTACTTTTATTAATTATCGAGTATTTTGATGAATGATAAATGCTTGATGAATGATACTATTTTTTGATAAATGAGAAGTGTCTGATGAATGATAGCATTATGATGACTGATAACCGTTTTTTGATAAAGATAAGTGTTTTTTATATGAATGACAACAATTATATGAATGATAATTGTTTGATGATTGGGCATTTGATCTAGTGGTATGATTCTCGCTTTCGATGCGGGAGGTCCCGAGTTCGATTCTCGAAATGCCCCATTCTTTTTTTTATAAAACTAATCATTATAATGGTTTGATGAATGATAATGGTTTGATGAATTATAACATTTTGATGCATGATAATTGTTTTGTGATAAATGATAACTGTTTTGTGATGAATTATAATTATTTTTATGAATGATAACTTTTTGATGAATGATGATTGTCTGATGAATGATAACTATTTGATGATTGATAATTGTTTTCCGATGAATGATAAATGTTTTTCGATGAATGGTAAATATTTGATGAAGGATATTTGCTTTTATATGAATGATAGATATTTATGATGAATGATAAATATTTGATGAATGATAATTGTCTGATGAATGATAACTATTTGATGAATGATAAATGTTTTTCGATGAATGATAAATGTTTTTCGATGAATGATAAATTATTTTCGATGAATGACAATTGTTTTTCGATGAATAATAAATGTTTTTCGATGAATGATAAATGTTTATCGATGAATGATAATTTTTTTTCGATGAATGATAAATGATAATTTTTTTATGATGAATGATCATTGTTTTCTGATGAATGATCATTGTTTTCTTACGAATGATAACTATTTAATGAATGATAAATGTTTTTCGATGAATGTTATCATTTTTTTATGAATGCTAATTGTTTGATGAATGATAATATTTTGATGAATGATAATTTCTTTTCTGATGAATGAATGATAATTATTTTTTGTTGAATGATAATTATTTCCTGATGAATGGTTGGTGGTAGGTGTGGTTGTGGTTGTGGTGGGAGGTGGTGGTGGTTAGCGGTGGTGGGTGGTGGTGGTGGTGGCGGTTGGTGGTGGTGGTGGTGGTTGGTGGTGCTGGGTGGTGGTGGTGGTGGTTAGTTGTAGTGGTGGTGGGTGGTGGTGGTTAGTGGTGGCGGGTGGTGGTTGTTGGTGGTGGTGGTTGTTGGTGGCGGTTGGGTAGTGGTGGGTGGTGGTGGTGGTGGTGGTGGTGGTTGGTGGTGGTGGAGGTGGGTGGTGGTGGTGTTTGGGGTTGGTGGTGGTGGTGGTAATTGGTGGTGGTGGGCGGTTGGTGGTAGGTGTTGCTGGTGGTGGTGGGTGGTGGTTGGTGGTGGTGTGTGGTGGTGGTGGTAGGTAGCGGGTGGTGGTGGTGGGTGGTGATGGTAGTTAGTGGTGGTGGGTGATGGTAGTGGGTAGTGGTTGATGGTGGTGCTGGTTGATGGTGGTGGGTGGTGGTGGTTGGCTGTGATGGTAGGGGTGGCAATGGGGGGTGGTGGTTGGTGGTGGTGTGTGGTGGGTGGTGGTGGTTGGCGGTGGGTGGTGGTGGTGGTGATGGTGGTGGTGGTGGGGGGGTCGTGGGGGTGGTGATGGTGGTGGTGTTGGTGGGTGGCGGTGCTTGGTGGTTGTTGGTGGTGGGTGGTGGTGCTAGTTGGTGGTGGTGATGGGTGGTTGGTAAGTGGTGATGGGTGGTGGTTGGTGGTGGTGGTGCTGGTGGGTAGTGGTGGTTTCTGGTGGTGATTGGTGGTGGTGATAGTGGGTGGTGGTGGTGGGTAGCGGGTGGTTGTTGGTGGTGGGTGGTGATAGTGGTGGTGGTGGGTTGTTGTTGGTGGTGGTTGATGGTGGTGAGTGGTGGTGGTTGGTGGTGGTGGTAGTTGGTGGTGGTCGGTGGTGGTGGTTATGGTTGGTGGTTGTTGGGGGGTGGGTGGTGGTGGTGGTGGTGGGTGGTGGTGATGGGTGAGTGGTGGTGGGTGGGTGGTGGTGGTTGGTGGTGGTGGTGGGTTGGTGGTGGTGGGTGGGTGGTTGGTGGTGTTGGGTGGTTGGTGGTGGTGGGTGGTGGTGATGAAGGTGGTTCATAATATGTTAACTTTTGTATTATTAATTTTTATTAATTATAATTATTAAAATAACTTTTTTGCCCTTCTGTGCATTTGAAGCTAAATTGAAGTTTTATGATATTTTGTGGTCTATATTTGCTTTCCGGTTTGTACTTATTTTAAGTTTAGCCACGGATCGTGCCTCTATATATATATATATATATATATATATATATATATATATATATATATATATATATATATATATAACAAAAAAGTATTTGATTAGGTGTAATTTTGTAGTTAATTTGAATTAATTATTCATTATAATTTATACATACAAAACATATATGCATATATTATCGCATAATTTACAAGATTGTTGCAAAAATTCCGTATGCGTATTTATATTATATATACACGGATATAAGATAAGATGGAATAATAAACAATTAAACTAACGTATCAACTAATTTGGGTAACAAGCTCTAACAAAATACGGACATGTTCGGAAATTATTATATTGTGATCTTATCCCCTCATAATTTAATTCTAACTTATACCCTCATTACGATTTTTATTTTTATATAATATATTTTTTCATAGTTATCTAATTACAAATATACAGAATAAACATTGCTTTATGAACGAGATTTGATGAACTAATTTAAATTTAAATTTAATACAGTATAAAGTACCAAGTTTTAAGACATGCATATAGATATCATAAAACCACCAAACCATTGTTTGAAGGAAATTTTTGTTTTGTTTAGACCATTTTTTACAGAGTGACTGTAACGTCACAGGCAGTTTGATCAAAAAGTGTAAAAGAAGTGCAAACTGACAGTGATTAGCCACTGACATTTGATAACCGTGTGTCAGTTAGTTGTGTTAAATATTGGGTAGGGTGGTGTGGTAAAATTTGATTGGGAATGAGGTGCCAAAAAATTAATTAATAATAATAAATATATATTTATTAAATAAAGAAAATATGTGATTGGCCAAAAGGAAAAGTGACCTTTCTTTTTTTTCAGTTGGTTTTTTGACTAACGATTTAAATCCGTCAATTGTGACGCTGCACTATATCCGTTTCATGGTGTCACTATGTGTCCACGTAGTCTAACGAATATGAACTAACGCCTCACAAGAAACGGTCTTAGTGTACAAATATTTTTTTCCGTATATAATGCACGTGTTACATTGTTTCAGTTTTTCTCTTTTCTGCCAATTCTTCAATGACGTACAACTCAATCAAAGTTCGTGAGCTTACAAGCAAATCAAAAGCTGATTTGCTTCTTGGCTTCGTAAGATTTCATTATTGTATTTGATTTTTTTTATTTTTAGTTAAAATATTGTTGTTTCTTTTATTAATTGTTATGTATTATAAATTTTATATGGAGTATAATACTTTGTTGTGTAGATTTGATCATCGAAGTACCTTTACTTAGTGCCTAATCGATAAATAATACGGTCTACATCTATTTAACTCTACAGTTTTGTTTAATAGTTCTTATTTACTTTTTTGCAGATATTAATCTTAACCTTTTGATATGCTTTGTATATTGATATATTATCTGTCTACATTCTTCATATGACCATTCAAAAATTGATTCAAAGTATGACATGACTGTAAACATAACAAACACTTTAGCACTTTGTAATTACTAATTTGATATAATTGTAGTTAAACTTTGTTCTCATTAGCATTAGAGAAAATTGGACCAATGGTCCCTAGAGATGCACATAAAAACCGGATCCAGATCCGATCCGAAGACCCGATCCGAAACTAGATACAACGAAAACCGGACACATCAAAATCCGGATCCGGATCCGAGATCCGATCCGGTTCCAACCGGATCCAGATTTTCACCCTCACCGGATTTTTTGCGGATATAAACCGGATTTTATCTGATCCGATTTGGATCCGGATTCGGATCCGATCCGGTTTTTCAAAAAAGCCCAAAATTTAGAACTATTACTTGGGCCTCATTTAATTTCAGCCCAACATTGTATATGTATCTTCTAGTGTCACAGCTCCTTGTCCTTTATAGCCACATGGTGTCTCTTTTGGTTTCTTCCACAACCGATGTGGGACAAACACAAAGTTCTATTAATTATTTGGGTGATCCAAACCACAAGTGAACTAAGTTAATAATTAATACAGTAGTATCAAAATGGTGATTTGCATGAATGAATGAATAATGCTATTGAACATAATAATTTTATGTAATACTCGTACATAATATAGGTGTTTTCGTAGTCCATAAACAAATAAGTAGACTTCGAGTTGAGAAGATAATAAAAAAAATTACATATTTTAAGAAAAACTAGCAATTTTTTATTATTTATAGTGTGTCTAATAATAATGCGGTCATTGATATGTTAAAACTAGCAATTTATATTATTTATACTAGTAATCTAATAATGATGCGGCCATCGAATCCTAGTCCGAAAAAAATCCGGAAAAAATCCGGTCGAGAACCGAAAAAAGACCGATTCCATAAAAAATTCGAAAAAAATCCGACGCCGAGAACCGGAACCGGTTCCGGAAAATCCGGACAAAATAAATCCGGTTTTCTTTTTGTCCGGATCCGGTTTTTTATCCGGTTTGTGCATCTATAATGGTCCCTGTGGTTTACATGAAACGGGGTAATTGGTCCCTGGTCTTCATTTTCAGGGTTCGTGGTCCTTGTGGTTAAATGGTCGGGGTGAATGGTCCCAAATTCTGACGGCCGTTTATTTCTTCCGTCAAGTGGAAACACGTGACAAACATGTGATGGGTAAAATCATCATTTTTCATTCTTCATTTAAGAGAAAATTGGACCATTGGTCCCCTGTGATTTACATGAAATGAGGTATTTGGTCCTGAACTTCATTTTCTCTTTTCTCTTTCAAACTCATTTTCTTTTTCCTTTTTATTTTCTTTTCTCTTTTAAAACCCACTTATTAAATTCATATCATCGTTATGTTCATCTTTGGCAATAAACAAGTTTATCAGCACAAGATTTTAATTACAACTTCAATCATCAACGGATTCATCATCTTTTATCAATTCATCAAGTGCACGAGTATTACGACCTGAAATTTGTGGATCCGTTCATCATAAATTTTCGCCAAAAATTAAATTCATGTGAATTGAAGCTTTTAATCTATGGAAATAGACTCCATAACTAGTGACAAACATCTCTTACGAATAATCATTTGCCAAAACACCTTCAAATTAACATAAACGTCGATGAACAGTGTCGTCTTCATGAACTTCAAGTTGCAGATGGATTTTTCAATTTAGCATGTTTTAGGTATAGTTTTCTTCATGAAAAACCTTTTAAACCACATTCCAGATCTTCGTCTATCATGCTCATGGCCAAAAACAGCAACTACATTTCGAATTTTGTAGCGACCCGACAAAATCGTCATTGACGGCGCCGTCTACTTAGGTCCCGTTACGTGGTCATAAGTCTTTAAAACAACGTTTGACCAAAAGATATGTCGCATTCATTTCAAATGTAAAGATTGTTCAAAGTTTACGAGAATAGTTCCACCACAAGTTACGTTACAAAGTTATAAGTACAAATGAAACTTATGCGACACAATTTAAAAGTAGTCAAAAGACGCTCCATGTATGCATATATACTCGACATCCAATGCAAGTATCAAAATAATGAGCGGAAGCATGTATCATGTATCGTTCAAGGACCTGAGAAAAACATAGAAATCTGTCAACGAAAACGTTGGTGAAATCATAGGTTTAAGTAAGTAAGTACAAGTAAACCACAAGATTTGCATCAATGAAATAATAGTAATACATTCCAAAAATTTGTTTCACGAGCACCCAATTATCAATGCTTAACATTCCTTCCATAGAACCCCATCACTTAGTGCTAGAACATACACTGTTTCTCGAAAATATATTTCATCCGTAAACGGTAGCGAACCGTTTGAATGAGGGTTTGTCAAACCCATATGGATCCATACAACATAAGTTCTCGCTTACACCCGGCAAGTGTAACTAATGATAATCGAATTGAGGATTTTGTTCTAAACTCGTATGTAGAATGTTTGTTTTCCTGTACTTGTGTTCACTTAGTAAAGAAATGTTTATGTTTTCTCATCCCAAATGTAAGTTCAAAAAGAGTAAAAGTGGGACTATGATCTCACCTTGAGTGCACGAGTAGTAAAGTACTTCAACAAGTAAACGTGTGCAAAGAACAATGCTAGTCTTGACCTAAACAATAGGTTGTATCAATAACGGTAAACACGATAGGTCAAAGATGTTCAATTAGTCCTATGGCTCGTTAAGACTCGATCATAATAGCATGTGAATCAAATTGTCATGTTTCATGCAAGGTACAAGTATAAAAACATGTTAGAACGATTGCACAAATATTTGGTTAAGTTTGATTAAAAGTCAACTTGGTCGGGTCAAAGTCAACGAAAAAGTCAACATGTTCGGGTCGGGTCCCGAACTATTTTTCTGAGGTTTTTAATCATATATGAGCATGTTAGAACAAGTTTCATGTGAATCGGAGGTCCGTAGTATGCCAAACATTTTTCGTATTTTGGACATGGAGGTCAGAACCTGACCACGGCTTATGTCGCGCCGCGAAATAAGATGGCCGCGCCGCGGCATTGGCCGTGCGCTGGTACCTGGTCAGTCTCAATTGTTCAAGTCCCAAATCAAAACTCTTTCAAGCATAAATTACAAACCGCTAACTCTTAGAACTCGCACCTTATATCGTTGGAAAGGTAATTTGACAAAGAACACAACTAAATATATTTCACCAACCAAAAACATTATTTGTAACAATCGACTTTCCAAAATAAATGATCGATTAATGCACACATGTAATACTCGAATTTGATAAGTGCACATTTATGATTCGGGTATTTAATGCATACATACAACACGCCGTTTTGTAGGTAATCGAGCATACAATACAACTAACTACTTACTAACAATAATTCATGGCATTCAATGTATCATCTATTCATTTCGAGCTTATCAAACCCTAACCCAAATTCACCAAAAATCACTAATCAAGTTTATGGAGTTTTCTCAAGCAACCTACACATCAAATTGAAGCTAGTGATACTAGGAACACAATTAGAACATGAACTTTTAACATCTAACAACATATGATCATCCAAAATTCAAGAACAACACACCAAAATTCAAGTTCATGCTAGTTACACTAAAACAACGAGATCGAGCATATAAATTACACACACGACATCACAATGAGCCATAGACACTAACTAACACCATTTCAAGTCAAAAACACGAATTTAGAGAAATCTAGAGGTTTAGAAATGTTACCCAAACGAGATGAAGTTGGTACCAAAATGAAGAGGATGAAGAGAGGATTACGAATATGTAATTTATTTTGTTGTAAGCCTCCTAGATCGGATTTAGATGATGATTGAATGAATTTGGTAATGGTGTGTGTGTTCTTGCTAGAGAGAAAGAGAGAGAGATGGAGATGATAATGAATGAGTGAAAGGGGTTTGACCCTTTGACCTAGTCAAGGGTTTGATCCCTTGTCAAGTTTAGTCCCTCAACTTTCGTTCGGGTGCGTGAATTACCTAAACGAGATAATTTAAAACGCGTATCAACGGGAGATGTTATAAACATATAACGGACTTTATATTAGTATAACGGAAAAGTAAATGGAAAAAGGCGGGATGTTACATTACCTACTCCTTAAAAGAAATTTCGTCCCGAAATTTAAGTAGGCGTAGTAGTCGTTGTTTCTTCCTCGAGATCTTGCGTTTCCGAATTCACGAATAGATGAGGATACTTCCTTTGCATTTGATCTTGTCTTTCCCAAGTAAACTCGGGTCCCCTTTTGGCGTTCCAACAGACTTTAACAATCGGGATTCGGCTTTGTTTCAATGTCTTGACGGAGGTGTCCACAATTTCAACCGGTTCCTCCACAAAATGAAGTTTGTCATCAATAGTAAGTTCCTCGAGAGGGATGACGATATCGGGTTCGGCAAGACACTTTTTCAAGTTAGATACATGGAAGGTAGGATGAACGGAACTCAGTTGAGGCGGAAGATCTAAACGATAAGCAACGGTTCCAATACGCTCCAAGATTTCGAAAGGACCAATATACCGCGGATTTAGCTTCCCGCGTTTCCCAAAACGGATTACACCCTTCCAAGGTGCGACTTTTAACATTACTCAGTCACCGAATTGAAATTTAAGATCGTTGCGTCGTTTGTCGGTATAGCTCTTTTGACGACTTCGGGCCGTCCTAAGCCTATCTCGGATTTGAACGATTTTCTCGGTGGTTTCGTGAATGAGTTCGGGTCCGGTGATTTGCACGTCGCCTACCTCGGCCCAACAAAGAGGTGAACGACATTTGCGGCCATATAGCGCTTCAAAAGGTGCGGCTTTAATACTCGCGTGATAACTATTGTTATAAGAGAACTCGGCGAGAGGTAAGTGCTTGTCCCAAGCTTTTCCGAAATCAACCACGCAAGCTCGTAACATGTCTTCCAAGGTTTGAATTGTACGTTCGCTTTGTCCATCGGTTTGAGGATGATATGCGGTGCTCATGTCTAAACGCGTTCCCAATGCTTCTTGCAAGGTACGCCAAAATCTAGAAACGAAACGGCCATCTCGGTCGGAGATAATCGATAAGGTACACCGTGTCGGGCTACGATCTCCTTAATGTAAAGTTGTGCAAGTTTCTCCATTTTGTCCGTTTCTCTCATGGCAAGGAAGTGAGCGGATTTGGTGAGACGGTCAACAATAACCCAAATGGTATCATAACCGCCCGTCGTTTTTGGTAGCTTGGTGATAAAATCCATCGTTATCCTTTCCCACTTCCATTGCGGGATCTCGGGTTGTTGAAGTAGTCCGGACGGTCTTTGGTGTTCGGCTTTGACTTTGAAACATGTCAAACACTTGGAAACATAAGTAGCTATGTCCCTTTTGATGTTCGGCCACGAATATAGTTGTTTAAGGTCGTGGTACATCTTATTGGCACCGGGGTGGATCGACTATCGTGACTTATGGGCTTCATCTAAAATAAGGCTTAGTAGGTCCCCATAACTAGGCACCCAAATCCTTTCAGCGTAATATCGGAGTCCGGTCTCCCTAATTTCGAATCGAGAGACGAGAATGTTCAAAAGCTCGTGTGAAAGGTTTTCATCCTTGAGGGCCTCATCTTGGGCTACCCGAATTTGGCTATTAAGGTTTGTGTGGATGGTGATGTTTAAGGCTCGGACACGAAGAGGCACCGCTCTTTCTTTTCGACTTAAGGCATCGGCTACTACATTTGCCTTTCCGGGATGGTAACGAAGCTCGCAATCATAATCGTTTAAGGTTTCAATCCACCTTCGTTGTCTCATGTTTAGTTGCTTTTGATCGAAGATGTGTTGGAGACTTTTGTGATCGGTAAAGATAGTACTCTTGGTTCCATAAAGATAGTGTCTCCACATTTTAAGTGCAAAGACAACGGCTCCGAGTTCGAGATCATGAGTCGTGTAATTCCGTTCATGAATTTTTAGTTGTCGAGAAGCATAAGCAATGACTTTCGTTCGTTGCATCAATACACACCCAAAACCATGTTTCGAGGCATCGCAATATACAACAAAGTCATCATTGCCTTCGGGAAGTGACAAGATAGGAGCGGTGGTTAGCTTCGTTTTCAAGATTTGGAACGCGGATTCATGTTCGGTTGCCCAAACGAATTTCTTTCCCTTGTGAGTTAATGCGGTTAGAGGACGTGCAACCAAAGAGAAGTTTTCGATGAATCTACGATAGTACCCGGCGAGACCCAAGAATTGACGAATGTGAGTAGGAGTAGTAGGAGTCTCCCATTTACTAATGGCTTCGATTTTCATGAGATCGACTTTAATACCTTGATCACTTACAACATGACCAAGAAATTGAACTTCCTTTAACCAAAATTCACACTTGGAGAATTTGGCATAAAGTCGTTCTTGTCTCAAGAGTTCAAGCACAAGTCGGAGATGTTGTTCGTGCTCTTCTTCATTTTTAGAATAGATCAATATGTCATCGATGAACACAATAACGAATTTATCGAGATACGGTTTGCACACGCGGTTCATAAGATCCATGAACACCGCCGGTGCGTTAGTGAGACCAAATGGCATGACAAGGAATTCATAACTACCATAACGAGTTCGGAAAGCGGTTTTGGAGACATCTTCCCCCTTAACCCTCAATTGATGATAACCCGAGCGGAGATCGATTTTCGAATATACACAAGACCCTTGTAGTTGATCAAAGAGGTCATCGATGCGAGGAAGAGGATATCGGTTCTTAACCGTCAATTTATTTAGTTCACGATAATCAATGCACATTCGTAGGGATCCGTCTTTCTTTTTAACAAACAAAATCGGAGCGCCCCAAGGTGAATGGCTAGGTTGGATAAAACCACGATCAAGTAGTTCTTGGATTTGACTTTGCAATTCTTGCATTTCGGATGGGGCGAGTCTATATGGTGCACGTGCTACGGGTGCGGCTCCCGGGATAAGATCGATTTGGAATTCTACCGGTCGATGAGGTGGAAGACCCGGCAATTCGTCGGGAAATACATCGGAAAAGTCACTAACAATTGGCACATCATCGATATGCTTATCATCGGACTCGACTTTCTTAACGTGGGCAAGGATCGCAAAACAACCCTTACGGAGTAGTTTTCTAACTTTAAGGCACGAAACGAGGTTGAGTCTGGTGCAACTCTTATCGCCATAAACAATCAAAGGTTCACCATTCTCGATAGGAATTCGGATTGCGTTAAGATCACAAAGGATGTGAGATTTCGTTTTGACTAACCAATTCATACCGATTATTACATCAAAGCTTCCTAGTTCCATGGGTATCAAGTCAATTTCAAATTCCTTACCCAAAATGTTTAACGTACACCCCCGGTAATATGTGTCGGCACTTAATAGTTTCCCGTTAGCCACTTCAATGGTATAAGTGGTATCTAATGGAAGAGGTTGAGTGCTAAAAGAATAAGTCAAAGTCTTGGATACAAAGCATTTATCGGCACCCGAATCGAATAAGCAAGAGACATAAGAATTGTTGAGAAGAAACGTACCCGTGACTAGTTCAGTGTCATCCCGGGCCTCCTCGGTGTTGATGTTGAAAGCTCGGCCGCGCGTATTGGGGTTATCTTTCCTCTTCGGGCATGCATTTCTATAATGGCCCGTTTGGCCACATTCATAACAAGTGCCCGTCTTTGGTGCATTGGGCCACTTTCGAGCGACGGGAGTGACACTTTTACAATCGTTGGCCTTATGACCAAATCCTTGGCACCGATGGCAAATTAGCTTACTACATTCGCCAAAGTGATGTTTGTTGCATTTGTTGCAAAGAGGTAGAATTCCGGCATAACCCTTCTTGCCGTCGGAGGTGAAAGATTTCTTGGCAAAGTTGTTGTTGCTTGATTGGGGAGCTTCCCATTTTCTTTTGTTGTTACCCGACTTGTCCTCGGCCTTAGGTGCCGGTACTACGATTTCGTCCACTGTCTCTATCAATTTGCGGGCCATGTTCAAAGCTTCTTGATGATTAGTGGGTTTGGATGACATTACTCCGTGTTTGATACTCTTTGGAAGACCATCCATGTAAAGTTCAACCCTTAAAGCTTCGGGGTTCACAAGATTTGGGCACATCAAGGCTAGTTCGGAAAATCGTTGATTGTAAGCCTTGAGATCATTTCCGATCGCCTTTAAAGTTCTTAGCACTTGTTCGAGCCTTCGGGTTTCTTCACGAGGGAAATATTCGACAATCATCTTTTCCCTCAAGTCGGCCCAAGAGAGGGCGTGAGCTTCATCGGTACCCACCGATTGTACATAAGTATTCCACCATGTAAGAGCGACACCGGCGAAGGTGTGAGTGGAGTATTTGACCTTGTCTTGGTCCCGACAACCGCTTATGCTAAAGACGGCTTCCGTTTGCTCAAACCATCGGGTGAGCACGACTGGTCCCCCGGTTCCATCGAAAGTGTGAGGTTTGCACCCCATGAAAGCTTTATAGGAGCATCCTTCGTTTGAGTTACCGGCTCCATTGTTGTTGTTGTTGTTGTTGTTGTTGTGGTTGTTATTATTATTGTTGTTGGATGAGTGACCGGCCATGGCCGCATCTACGGCGGTAGCTATCATCCGTTCGAGAGCTTGTTCGGGAGTTTCATTGCGGCGTACACGACGAGGAGCCATTGTTCCTTCAAGACACAAGAATATCATTGATTAGTATTCTCAATAATACTAACCGTGATATAGAATAAAGATAAAGAGAAGTTTTTCCTCGACTCGCCTTAAATTCTTTATGCCATAATGTCGGAACGTTCATATGAGTCACCGTAATATAATCCCGGAAATTATATTACCCTGATTCATATGTGCATTCGACATTATTCTATAAAGTCAAGGTGGCGTGTCAATCAAATTAAACAACGTGAGATTAAGATGAACTAAGAGTAGATATGAGTAGAAGCGTTCGAGTATAAATGCACAAGTAGTCAAGTAATTCCTACTTCAAGTCTATATGCCGGTTGTAGTCTAGACTCACCAATGTACCCTATGACTCGGGGTCGACACCAATGAACTCTAAATCCCTACAACCTGGCTCTGATACCATCTGTAGCGACCCGACAAAATCGTCATTGACGGCGCCGTCTACTTAGGTCCCGTTACGTGGTCATAAGTCTTTAAAACAACGTTTGACCAAAAGATATGTCGCATTCATTTCAAATGTAAAGATTGTTCAAAGTTTACGAGAATAGTTCCACCACAAGTTACGTTACAAAGTTATAAGTACAAATGAAACTTATGCGACACAATTTAAAAGTAGTCAAAAGACGCTCCATGTATGCATATATACTCGACATCCAATGCAAGTATCAAAATAATGAGCGGAAGCATGTATCATGTATCGTTCAAGGACCTGAGAAAAACATAGAAATCTGTCAACGAAAACGTTGGTGAAATCATAGGTTTAAGTAAGTAAGTACAACTGAACCACAAGATTTGCATCAATGAAATAATAGTAATACATTCCAAAAATTTGTTTCACGAGCACCCAATTATCAATGCTTAACATTCCTTCCATAGAACCCCATCACTTAGTGCTAGAACATACACTGTTTCTCGAAAATATATTTCATCCGTAAACGGTAGCGAACCGTTTGAATAAGGGTTTGTCAAACCCATATGGATCCATACAACATAAGTTCTCGCTTACACCCGGCAAGTGTAACTAATGATAATCGAATTGAGGATTTTGTTCTAAACTCGTATGTAGAATGTTTGTTTTCCTGTACTTGTGTTCACTTAGTAAAGAAATGTTTATGTTTTCTCATCCCAAATGTAAGTTCAAAAAGAGTAAAAGTGGGACTATGATCTCACCTTGAGTGCATGAGTAGTAAAGTACTTCAACAAGTAAACGTGTGCAAAGAACAATGCTAGTCTTGACCTAAACAATAGGTTGTATCAATAACGGTAAACACGATAGGTCAAAGATGTTCAATTAGTCCTATGGCTCGTTAAGACTCGATCATAATAGCATGTGAATCAAATTGTCATGTTTCATGCAAGGTACAAGTATAAAAACATGTTAGAACGATTGCACAAATATTTGGTTAAGTTTGATTAAAAGTCAACTTGGTCGGGTCAAAGTCAACGAAAAAGTCAACATGTTCGGGTCGGGTCCCGAACTATTTTTCTGAGGTTTTTAATCATATATGAGCATGTTAGAACAAGTTTCATGTGAATCGGAGGTCCGTAGTATGCCAAACATTTTTCGTATTTTGGACATGGAGGTCAGAACCTGACCACGGCTTATGTCGCGCCGCGGCATTGGCCGTGCGCTGGTACCTGGTCAGTCTCAATTGTTCAAGTCCCAAATCAAAACTCTTTCAAGCATAAATTACAAACCGCTAACTCTTAGAACTCGCACCTTATATCGTTGGAAAGGTAATTTGACAAAGAACACAACTAAATATATTTCACCAACCAAAAACATTATTTGTAATAATCGGCTTTCCAAAATAAATGATCGATTAATGCACACATGTAATACTCGAATTTGATAAGTGCACATTTATAATTCGGGCATTTAATGCATACATACAACACGCCGTTTTGTAGGTAATCGAGCATACAATACAACTAACTACTTACTAACAATAATTCATGGCATTCAATGTATCATCTATTCATTTCGAGCTTATCAAACCCTAACCCAAATTCACCAAAAATCACTAATCAAGTTTATGGAGTTTTCTCAAGCAACCTACACATCAAATTGAAGCTAGTGATACTAGGAACACAATTAGAACATGAACTTTTAACATCTAACAACATATGATCATCCAAAATTCAAGAACAACACACCAAAATTCAAGTTCATGCTAGTTACACTAAAACAACGAGATCGAGCATATAAATTACACACACGACATCACAATGAGCCATAGACACTAACTAACACCATTTCAAGTCAAAAATACGAATTTAGAGAAATCTAGAGGTTTAGAAATGTTACCCAAACGAGATGAAGTTGGTACCAAAATGAAGAGGATGAAGAGAGGATTACGAATATATAATTTATTTTGTTGTAAGCCTCCTAGATCGGATTTAGATGATGATTGAATGAATTTGGTAATGGTGTGTGTGTTCTTGCTAGAGAGAAAGAGAGAGAGATGGAGATGATAATGAATGAGTGAAAGGGGTTTGACCCTTTGACCTAGTCAAGGGTTTGATCCCTTGTCAAGTTTAGTCCCTCAACTTTCGTTCGGGTGCGTGAATTACCTAAACGAGATAATTTAAAACGCGTATCAACGGGAGATGTTATAAACATATAACGGACTTTATATTAGTATAACGGAAAAGTAAATGGAAAAAGGCGGGATGTTACAAATTTGATCCAAACTCAATTGTGTTGACTTTTTGAAGCGAAGTTTGACTCTAAAATTAGAGTTAGAGACTACGAATTAGATCTTCATATTTTGTAGAAAGAGGTACGAATACATAATGAACAAATCTGCATTATTACTCTTTGCTATATGTTTCTGAATCTTTCCGTGCACCAACGTAGTTCAACTTTTCGGTTAACAATGAACACGATCTAGAAATTGATGAAATCAGAACTGTTAATAGTAACTGAAGATCGTTAAGTGTTCGATTTGCGTTACTGATCATGAATAAAAGCTTCGTTTGAATTTATAGCATCTAAATGAAGATCGCCTAAATCGGTTAAAGCTTAGCGGTTAAGAAGATGAACTTTGAGAATCTGTTTCAATGATGAAGTTGCGATGGTAAAATGATGATAATGAAGATAAGACTAAATAAAAATCTAATTTGGTGATTTAAGCTTGAAAACATAGGTTGAAAATGACGATGTTAGAAATTGAAGATGATGTTGAAAATAAAGTTCAGGGCCAAATAACCCATTTCATGTAAACCACAGGGACCAATGGTCCAATTTTCTCTTAAAAGAAGAATGAAAAATGACGATTTTACCCATCACATGTTTGTCACGTGTTTCCACTTGACGAAAGAAATAAACGGTCGTCAGAATTTGGGACCATTCACCCCGGCCATGTAAACCACAAGGACCACGAACCCCGAAAATGAAGATCAGGGACCAAATACCCGTTTCATGTAAACCCCAGGGACCATTGGTCCAATTTTCTCTTAGCATTAATAATATAAAGTTCGATTGCAATTTCTATTTAGTCTCACTAACGTCTTATGGTCTCGTGTATGTAGAACATGATTCCTGATATGCTTAAAATTAAGGAAACACATAAGCTACTTAGACCTATTTCAGGTGACCAGCAAGGTATATCATTCTCCATCGCGGGACTTTAAAGATAAGTGTCACGTCCATAAAGACGTAAGCTTCTATATGTTAATGGTTATTTTACTATGTTTGGATATAGGTGGCAAAAATGAACGGGTCAAGAATGGTTATTTACTATGTTTGGATATAGGTGGAAAATATGAGTGGATCAAAAAATAAACACTTGCTTATCTTCTTATTTTAGTTGTGTTACATATTTAAATACATACATACCAATTACAATTCTAATTATTATGGATGAGTGGGTAACTTCTGGTCACACTTCTCTTTTCTTAGCTCATTAAAATACTTCATCTTTAGTTTAAAGTTCAAATTACCGTGAGCACGGGCTCATACACAAAAGTTAGCAAGGTAAACTAGTAACCGAATAATTTTTGTAGACCATTAAAACCATTAATTCAAAGGTAAACAGGCCTTCTCTCATTAATTTTTCACATACAGTGGTTATTTCACAATCTTAGGCTACTTCTTATCCTACTTCATTTTCACTGAACTTCTCTCCTCTACATCAGCGTCACATCGGCACAAACACTTTAATGTTCCGTTCATATTTCTTTTGCTAAACCCTCACTATCTTACACTCTATTTCAAACTTTAACCATTTAAAATTATTAAATAAATACAAATAACATTTTATTAAATAAAATAAAAATATTACATTATTAAAAATAAAAACATTACATAATTAAAAATAAAAGACATTACATAGTTAAATAAAAACGTTACATAATTAAATAAAAAAACAAACTTATTATTATAAAAATGAAACTACTCGAGAGGTGTCGGGTCTTCGTCTTCGTTGTGTTGTTCGTGTTCGTTTTCTTCGTCTTCGTCGGATAACAAGATCGTCTTTATTTTTTGTCGATACTTTTGAAGAATTTTTAGGTCTTTCTTTGGCAAGCTTGGGTTGACGGTTGTGTTGAAAATTCAAAAGGCGCGATTCATTACTTTCATTAAAGACGACTCATGTTTTTGTTTTTGAGTTAAAGCAATTTCTTATTGGGCGAGCATGATTTGAGAACGAACTTCTTCAGATGAACAAGATGAGGCAACGTCGGACGAACCCGAATCTTTCGGCTTTTTCTGCCAGCTAGTCGTCCAGTTGGACGCCGGATTGGGTCGTCCCCGAATAAAGAAACGTGATTGGGGTTTGGATCAACCCTTAAAGGTTCATCGTCCACCAAAGTGATCGGTGGCTCCGGTTGTGGGCACTTACGAGATGTCATTACCCCATCCGGGACATGAAGCGACTCGTCCTAATCCATCCGGACGAATTCCATATCAATTACAAACGATTCACAATAGTTGGTTACACCGCGAGGTACTTGACCTCTATATGATATATTTTACAAACATTGCATTCGTTTTTAAAAAGATAAACTTTCATTACATCGAAAGTTGACGACATGCATACCATTTCATAAAATATCCAAACTATAAATAACTTGATAATAATCTTGATGAACTTAACGACTCGAATGCAACGTCTTTTGAAATATGTCATGAATGACTCCAAGTAATATTCTTAAAATGAGCAAATGCACAGCGGAAGATTTCTTTCATACCTGAGAATAAACATGCTTTAAAGTGTCAACCAAAAGGTTGGTGAGTTCATTAGTTTATCATAAACGATCATTTTCATCATTTTAATAGACCACAAGAATTTCATTTCCAGTTCTCATAAATATACGTCCCATGCATAGAGACAAAAATCATTCATATGGATTGAACACCTGGTAACTGACATTAACTAGATGCATATAAGAATATCCCCTATCATTCCGGAAAATCCTTCGGAAATGAAAACAACATCGAAGTACTAAAGCATCCGGTACTTTGGATGGGGTTCGTTAGGCCCAATAGATCTATCTTTAGGATTCGCGTCAATTAGTAGATTGGTTTACTAATTCTTAGGTTACCAAGCAAAAGGGGCATATTCGGCTTCGATCATTCACCCATATAATGTAGTTTCGATTACTTGTGTCTATTTCGTAAAACATTTATGAAGATTGCGCATGTATTCTCAGCCCAAAAATATAAAGGGGTAAAAAGGCAAATGAAACTCACCATACTGTATTTTGTAGTAAAAATACATATTACGACATTGAATAATGCAGGGTTGGCCTCGAATTCACGAACCTATATCATTTGTATATTCATTAATATATATAATTGTAATCGAATAAATATATATATATATTTTTATTTGTTATATCCTTGTTATATGTTTCATATATTCATTTTGTATATAAAAATATTAATTTTTGTTATGTTGTATGTATTAAATATATCAATTTTTTTATATTATTAATAATAGTTATAATAATATTAAAATAATATTAATAGTGGTAAAAATAATTATAATACTTAATATTATTAATAAGATAATAATGTTAGTAATTTCTATTAATAATAATAATAATGATATTAATGATAATAAATGTAAAAATATTAACTTTATTGTTAATGATAATTATGATAGTGATTTTAGTAACTACATAATAATACTGATAACAATAATAATGATAGTTTTAGTGATATCAAAATAATAATTTTAGTAAAAAGGATAATACTAGTAATAGTACAAAAAATGATACTAATGCTAATATTTATGAAAACAATAATAATTTATACTAATTTTATATTAATTATAATAACAATAATCATAATCATAAAAATGATATTACTACTAACGATAAATATGATTATAACACTTATAAGTATAGTAATAATAATAATATTGTAATACTACTTATAACAATAATAATAACCATCATAATAATAACAATAATAATTATGATCATAGCAATATCACTTATAGTAATAACCATAATATTAACGATAATAATAATAATAATAATAATAATAATAATAATAATAATAATAATAATAATAATAATAATAATAATAATAATAATAATAATAATAATAATAATAATAATAATAATAAAACATAAGATTACCTTTGGAGAGGTCTTTTAAAAAGAAAAGAAAAACTTGCTCAAGCCTAGAATCGAACCCGAGACCACTAGCCTAACCAACACCCACACAAACCACTCAACTATACACGTTTTTCTGAATTCATACTAAACTTAATTCTTTAAAACCCATTTTTAATTCCTTCTTCCTCCTCATAAATTTGATCGACCAGATACTGATTTAACAACCATGACTAGTTTACGAATTAACTTATAATTCGAAGTTGGCTCATAAATAAACAGGTTATGGATGTTTGTATTAACATCAACAACAACAAAAAATTAAAAAAATTGATGAACTGCTGCTGTATATATCTCGTAAAAAAATATTTAACTTAATTCATGATTTTGAAATCTAGCTCGTTTTAGATAAAAGTTGCTACATGAAATTGATTTAAAATCATTCCTATAAACTTTGTAAACTATCAATTTCAACAGAAACCACTCAGTGGATTCGAATTTCTAAAAAAATAATCCTGTTGACTTTTTGAATCAAAACTTTGACCTCAAAATTCTAACTCGTTTTAATGAATTGAAAGTTGGGATTTTGAAGAAAGATTCACTAAAGGATTTCTAACACCATTGCAGTTATAGTTTTTGAAAATTGATTCGAAATCAATTTGCTTGAAAATGAAGGTAAAACAGAGAACGACTTGTTCTTGAGTTTTCTGTATAACTCCACAAATTTAATTAACTGTAAATGGGTAATTGATAAAGAAAAATGGAAAGGTCGACTACACTTGTCTGATATCATAAGTTAATCGTTTATTATATATCCACTCAGGATCGACAGTTCAATCAGATAAAAGGAAAAATTAAATCAAATAAAATAAAAAATATATAAACACAAAGTAAGAATTGAGTATGACTCCTAACAGAATTTGTTTGGTATTAAAAAAAATCGACCAGTTGGATTCTACCATACAGAAACGAATATTGAAGGGAGAAAAAGATAAGACTAAATCGTGATACAAAAATCTGATTCAGATTACATTCTTTATTTAATTAATTAATATTAATAATTGATATTAATAATAATAATACATTAATGTTATAAAAAAATTACTAATAATAATAATAATTGAATTAATAATAACAATATTAATATCACTAATCACAAAAATAATACTACTAATAAAAAAATGATGAAAGTAATAATAATTTATAATGATATAATGGTAATAATAATATTTTTATTATTAGTGATAATGATAATAATGATAGTAATATTAATGATTATAATAATAATGATAATAGTATTAATGCAACAAATTATTATTTCATACAATGTTATATAATATTTTATAATTTATTTTTGTTACAAAGTCCATATATATAATTATGTATAGAAGCTTATGTATATATATATATATATATATATATATATATATATATATATATATATATATATAAATATATAAATAAATTCGTTATTAACCTTGTTAAGAATAAAACGAGTATTTTTAGGTAATATATTCAAGGCTCCAAAAATATTATATATATATATATATATATATATATATATATATATATATATATATATATATATATATATATATATATATATATATATATATATATATATATATATATAACTATTTCATAACAAGTTTTTATTACATAGAATAATAAATTAAATATAGATATATATATTAACATACATAAACTTAAAACATAATATTATACTTCAAGTGTTAATTTAAAGTTTTCAAGTTATTATATAAGTACACATTTTTATATAATATTTTTATATGTATGAATATATACATGTTTATTTACAAATAGTTGTTCGTGAATCGTCGGTAACAGTCAAAGCTCAAATGATTTCATGATTATAGTTCACAGCTATTGAGATTCATTTAAATAGACTTTGCTTATCGTGTAGAAACCATATAAAGATTAAGTTTAAATTTGGTCGGAAATTTCCCGGTCGTCGGAGTACCTACCCGTTAAAGAAATTTTGTCCCGAAATTTGAGTGAGGTGGTCATGGCTAACAATAAAAATGTTTTCATGACGAATATGGGTTGATAAATAGAGTTTTATCATCATTGAGTAATGTGGATAAAACAATTCGATTATTCGAATGGTACGAATGAAGTTATCACAAAAAGAGTGAGATGAAGAAATAAAGATTCGTCTTAACTTTTGACGTAGTCATGGTTGAATTCCGGAATTCAAGGGATTAAAGAAAATCTTCGAAATCTATAAGATCTGATTCTTCGGGATTTAAGGGAATTAGGATCTCTTTAATTAAATGCGGTCATCTGTCTCAATTGTTGTGTCTGATTTTTCCTTTATAAATTAAACTCTTCCGTTCCATTATTCTCACAATTCCTATACTTTCCTTCTTAGTTCATACATCCAAATGATTGTGAAAATGCTTCATCCAGTACTAATCCTTGATATTTTTCTAATTATCATTTCTGTCATCCTTCTTTTCAATCTTCCACCAGAAGAATCTGTTTATTTCTACTATTACCTTGGGGTGATACTATTCTTAATTCTACCGTGTCTTTATATTGCTATCCGTATTAATATCCACGGTTTGTAACCTCCGTGTTGTTATTGGGCTTTATATTTTCTCTTATATTTGGAGATCTTTGCCTTTTTATTCTCCTCTCGACCTCTAATAAAGTGAGTAATAGTCCAGAATTCGTAAGTATGAAGTTTCAAATGAACTTAATGTTCTAAACAAGAAGGAACGTAATGGCACGATTTGATTTGTCAAATTACCAGAATCACTGAGAATAGAACTATCAAGAATATATTTTCTTGATATGTTCAGAAGTTAATCAAAATGAAAGAGTTATGTAACATGACACATGATGACGTTATAATCTGTGAATCATCATGTTCCATTTAGAAACTCAGCATGACTTACTGTAATATAATCACGTTGATCAAGTGTCATTATATTATACTAACTCATGCATCAGTTCCCAACATTACTTCAATAACATTTATATTTTAACCTCGAAAGTTTACAGAATATAGAAACTAACAGTTTCTATATGATGTAACACTGATAGCACGAAGAGATTAATGATTTTAGATAAGAATAGTTATAAAAATATCTTCAGAAATATGAAGGATATTTATAATGAAAGATACGATGATATCTTGGAATTTCTAATATTGAAGGATGGTGAAGAAAATTTGTCCGCAAGAGTTTGGAGTCAGAAGCAAGGTATTCGCTAAAGATTTCATCAGAAACAGAATCATCAGAATTCTTAATGTACAAGTTTAGTCCTTGTGATTTGATCAGAGACTCCTTCGTAGTTTGCTCAATCAGTTTTTCAGTTTCAAACTTTCTTTTTTGAGCTTTGCCAACATACAATTCTTTATCATCAACTTTTGGCTGTTGAGATCGTTTACAGTTTTTGTTGCTTCATTCAACTTTTCAAAATTTAGAGCATTAATTCGCAGACTGGGTGCTTTTCAGAATTTCAGAATGAAAGATCATAGTTCTAAGAGATAAATGTTATATGGATACATATAACTGTTGATGTGGAAACGTTGCGAGACTCACAATATAGATTTGTTGATTTCCGGTAATTGGTATGGCAATTCTTGTTACAAGATGCGGATGAGTACATGATGAGACTTCAATAGATAAATATAGTGATTTGTCGAAGAGATTTAAGCCAAGGAGCAATGAGGTTACTGGTATGTCTGCTGGTAATATGATGGAATATAAAAGGGTTCCCCGGTAACAATAAAAGGGCACGTATGTATATCAAGGTTATAATAAGATTGTTTAGAACGAAAAGTCGAAGTTGACTTGTTGGAGCTGTGACAAAATTGACTAATTTGAAAAGAATTGAAATGTTATTTTCGGTAATAACAACGCCAAAGGAGCTAGCACTGATATGTGTTAAACGTTTACTCAGTTTCCGAGAGTTTTTCAGGTGCATAACTATATGCATCAATCTTTTCTTCCGTAGATGAAGTGCGGTTGGTTTATCCTCTCGATTGAGGTGTTTTCAAGAATCATGAAAGGTTTGAACGCAGATTGTAATTATCAAGATACAAACGAGGTTTAAGATGAAATCAAGTGGCAAACTTGAAGAATTGTTTAGTTTCATATGTTATAATCAATATTTTAATTCATTTTAATTATCCAATATTATTAGTCCACAGTTGATAGTCCACAGTTAACAGTCCAATAATTCATATATAGTTTAATATATAATATTCGAATTAATTAATACGTATCGTGACCCGTGTACATGTCTCAGACTCGATCACAACTCAAAGTATATATATTATTATAGAATCAACCTCAACCCTGTATAGCTAACTCCAGCGTTACTGCATATAGAGTGTCCATGGTTATTCTAAATAATATATATAGATGCGTCGATATGATATGTCAAAACCTTGTATACGTGTCCCGATATTTAAAATGCGTAAATAACAGTATTTAAATGACGATAAATAAAGTGCGTAAAATAAATAACAGAAATTAAATGACGATAAATAAAATTGCGAGAATATAAATTGCGATAAATAAACTGCGATAAATAAATTGCGATAATTAAATTGCGATAAAATAAAATGTAATACGGAATTAACAGTTAGCTAGGAACAGTTAGCTAGGATATTGTTAGCGTGGTTTCTTAACACAATTTCGTATTATTAATTAGTCTGTTTCTAATAAATTTTTATTGTGTCCATTATTTCTTCATTATGCCACTTGTTGGATTCTGATAGGTCAAAATCCAAATATGAAATTGAATTTGAATGAAAATAGTTATTCTTTGGTGAACGGATACGTATATCGGTGGTTGTAAATAGGATAGTAAATGATCGTTGAATCAAATTCGAAGAATGTACAATGTAACTTATTAATGTGAAATCTAAATATTCCTCGGGTATTACCTACCCGTTAAAATATTTTCATCATTAACAGTTTGTACGAAAGAATTTTTAATTACAATCTTTATGAAAATATATATACATATATATTTTCTTCAGATGTAATTATGGATTTAATGAGTCAATATGATATTAAACTCATTTGATTTACCGTTAGAACATGAATATATAATCTCTAAAACATTAGAGATTACATAATCATCATGAAGAACGAAGATGTAGAATGTCATGTAGACCGATGATTATACTCGAGGTACAGAATGAGATGTTGAGGCATGTGATGTTGAAAATTGGGTTGTTGGTGGTACTGATATTGACGTTGGTGGTACTGTTGTTGAAGCTGGTAGATTTTGCACCACGTTTTCCAAATTGATTACTCGAGCGAGAATTTCGTTGACTTCTTCGATTACTCCGGGATGATTGTCGATAAGAACGAACGAATGAATAAGACCCATAATTTGAGATAGTATATAATCATGATGAGATACTCTGGAAATGAGAGTGAAAATGGTGTTTCAGGACTAGTTCGCCGGTAAGTGTTTTAGGTTCTTCGTCAAAATGTGAATTTGGTTGATGGAAAGGATCACCTTCTTTTCGTCTCCATTGATTTAGTAGGCTACGAACCCATCAAATGAATTAGTTGATTCATCCTGGGACACTGCTTTCAGAGCTTAGGTGAAACTCCATATCGGAATAGTTGTCGGAATCCGAGGAATTCGAACTGGTTGAGGGATTCATCTCGTACGATCAGATGAAGGATTTTTGATAAGGAATAGATTATAGGATGTAGATTAGTACCCTGCAATACATAATTTACATATGCATATATAATACTAAAATCCCATACGTTACGGAGGAATCTACGGAAGCTGTCAGGCAAAGGTAATAATAACAGATACGCTAATATATGAATTTATCTATACACTGTCTATGCAATAGAGGCAGTAAGATGTGTCTAGACTTTAAGGATGATAAACAAATAATTTTTGACACTAAATGATAAGCAAAACTTTTGACATGCAGACACGGTCGAAGTCCAGACTCACTAATGTATCTAAACAACTATCAGTTAGACATACTAATGCAAGACCTGGTTCGCTAAGACCACCGCTCTGATACCAACTGAAGCGACTCGTCCTAATCCATCCGGACGAAGTCCATATCGATTACAAACGATTCACAATAGTTGATTACATCGCGAGGTAATTGACCTCTATATGATACATTTTACAAACATTGCATTCGTTTTTTAAAAAGACAAACTTTCATTACATCGAAAGTTGACGACATGCATACCATTTCATAAAATATCCAAACTATAAATGACTTGATAATAATCTTGATGAACTTAACGACTCGAATGTAACGTCTTTTGAAATATGTCATGAATGACTCCAAGTAATATCCTTAAAATGAGCAAATGCACAGCGGAAGATTTCTTTCATACCTGACAATAAACATGCTTTAAAGTGTCAACCAAAAGGTTGGTGAGTTCATTAGTTTACCATAAACGATCATTTTCATCATTTTAATAGACCACAAGAATTTCATTTCCAGTTCTCATAAATATACGTCCCATGCATAGAGACAAAAATCATTCATATGGATTGAACACCTGGTAACCGACATTAACTAGATGCATATAAGATTATCCCCTATCATTCCGGGAAATCCTTCGGACATGATAAAAACAACATCGAAGTACTAAAGAATCCGGTACGTTGGATGGGGTTCGTTAGGCCCAATAGATCTATCTTTAGGATTCGCGTCAATTAGTAGATCGGTTTACTAATTCTTAGGTTACCAAGCAAAAGGGGCATATTTGGCTTCGATCATTCACCCATATAATGTAGTTTCGATTACTTGTGTCTATTTCGTAAAACATTTATGAAAACTGCACATGTATTCTCAGCCCAAAAATATAAAGGGGTAAAAAGGAAAATGAAACTCACCATACTGTATTTTGTAGTAAAAATACATATTACGACATTGAATAATGCAGGGTTGCCCTCGGATTCACGAACCTATATCATTTGTATATTCATTAATATATATAATTGTAATCGAATAAATATATATATATATATTTATTTGTTATATCCTTGTTATATGTTTCATATATTCATTTTGTATATAAAAATATTAATTTTTGTTATGTTGTATGTATTAAATGTATCATTTTTTTATATTATTAATAATAGTTATAATAATATTAAAATAATATTAATAGTGGTAAAAATAATTATAATACTTAATATTATTAATAAGATAATAATGTTAGTAATTTCTATTAATAATAATAATAATGATATTAATGATAATAAATGTAAAAATATTAACTTTATTATTAATGATAATTATGATAGTGATTTTAGTAACTACACAATAATACTGATAACAATAATAATGATAGTTTTAGTGATATCAAAATAATAATTTTAGTAAAAATGATAATAGTAGTAATAGTACAAAAAATGATACTAATGCTAATATTTATGAAAACAATAATAATTTATACTAATTTTATATTAATTATAATAACAATAATTATAATCATAAAAATGATATTACTACTAAAGATAAATATGATTATAACACTTATAAGTATAGTAATAATAATAATATTGTAATACTACTAATAACAATAATAATAACCATCATAATAATAACAATAATAATTATGATCATAGCAATATCACTTATAATAATAACCATAATATTAATGATAATAATAATAATAATCATAATAATTACTAATAATAATAATAATAATAATAATAATAATAATAATAATAATAATAATAATAATACATAAGATTACCTTTGGAGAGGTCTTTTAAAAAGAAAAAAAACTTGCCAAGCCTAGAATCCAACCCTAGACCACTCGCCTAACCAACACCCACACAAACCACTCAACTATACACATTTTTCTGAATTCATACTAAACTTAATTCTTTAAAACCCATTTTTAATTCCTTCTTCCTCCTCATAAATTTAATCGACCAGATACTGATTTAACAACCATCACCAGTTTACGAATTAACTTATAATTCGAAGTTGGCTCATAAATAAACAGGTTATGGATGTTTGTATTAACATCAACAACAACAAAAAATAAAAAAAAATTGATGAACTGCTATTGTATATATCTCGTAAAAAAATATTTAACTTAATTCATGATTTTGAAATCTAGCTCGTTTTAGATAAAAGTTGCTACATGAAATTGATTTAAAATCATTCATATAAACTTTGTACACTATCAATTTCAACAGAAACCACTCAGTGGATTCGAATTTCTAAAAAAATAATCCTGTTGACTTTTTGAATCAAAACTTTGACCTCAAAATTCTAACTCGTTTTAATGAATTGAAAGTTGGGATTTTGAAGAAAGATTCACTAAAGGATTTCTAACACCATTGCAGTTATAGTTTTTGAAAATTGATTCGAAATCGATTTGCTTGAAAATGAAGGTAAACCAGAGAACGACCTGTTCTTGAGTTTTCTGTATAACTCCACAAATTTAATTAACTGTAAATGGGTACTTGATAAAGAAAAATGGAAAGGTCGACTACACTTGTCTGATATCATAAGTTAATCGTTTATTATATAACCACTCAGGATCGACAGTTCAATCAGATAAAAGGAAAAATTAAATCAAATAAAATAAAAAAAATATAAACACAAAGTAAGAATTGAGTATGACTCCTAACAAAATTTGTTAGGTATTGAAAAAAAATCGACCAGTTGGATTCTAGCATACAGAAACGAATATTGAAGGGAGAAAAAGATAAGACTAAATCATGATGCAAAAATCTGATTCAGATTACATTCTTCATTTAATTAATTAATATTAATAATTGATATTAATAATAATAATACATTAATGTTATAAAAAAATTACTAATAATAATAATAATTGAATTAATAATAACAATATTAATATCACTAATCACAAAAATAATACTACTAATAAAAAAAATGATGAAAGTAATAATAATTTATAATGATATAATGGTAATAATAATACTTTTATTATTAGTGATAATGATAATAATGATAGTAATATTAATAATTATAATAATAATGATAATAGTATTAATGCAACAAATTATTATTTCATACAATGTTATATAATATTTTATAATTTATTTCTGTTACAAAGTCCATATATATAATTATGTATAGAAGCTTTATATATATATATATATATATATATATATATATATATATATATATATATATATATATATATATATATATATATATACAAATCCGTTATTAACCTTGTTAAGAACAAAACGAGTATTTTTAGGTAATATATTCAAGGCTCCAAAAATATTATATATATATATATATATATATATATATATATATATATATATATATATATATATATATATATAACTATTTCATAACAAGTTTTTATTACATAGAATAATAAATTAAATATAGATATATATATATTAACATACATAAACTTAAAACATAATATTATACTTCACGTGTTAATTTAAAGTTTTCAAGTTATTATATAAGTACACATTTTTATATAATATTTTTATATGTATGAATATATACATGTTTATTTACAAATAGTTGTTCGTGAATCGTCGGTAACAGTCAAAGGTCAAATGATTTCATGATTATAGTTCACAGCTATTGAGATTCATTTAAATAGACTTTGCTTATCGTGTAGAAACCATATAAAGATTAAGTTTAAATTTGGTCAGAAATTTCCGGGTCGTCACAGGACACAAAACTTCGGACAATTACGAAGTAGTTGCCATGCTTTGTAATGCGTAAAAGGAACAGTTTGACGCCTCCGATATTCTTCACGCGTCGCTTCAATGACATCCGAGTCATTAGTTCCACTTAGCCAAATTTTTTTTATTTGATTGTAAATACCAATAAAAACTTTGATATCTCTTACCATTTTCGCCCATTTCGCGGTTATTTGATCATTGTTCCTTTTGCGATCAGCGACTTGATTATAGTTGGCTACAACCGTATTCCAAAAGGAATCGGCTGATTGTGAGGTTCCTATTTTCGGATTTTCCGTCACATCGAGCCAACGTTCGACCATAATTTCTTCTTCTTCCGGAGTCTAATGCATAATTTGACATTTCGGCTATTCACTTCCTTCGACTACTTTAGCTTTTCCCTTTCCTATAGCTTTTTGTCTTTCGGTCTTGGGTTGTGTTTCGGGTACGATTTCAAGAGCCGGTGGTGTTAAATGTTGTGGTATGTATGGAATTTGTTGTTGTGATTGTGAAAAGAATTGTTGTTGGTTAATAGGAAATTGTTGTTGTGAATAATATGGATTCATGTTTTGATATTATAATTGTTGTTGAAATGGTAGTTCTGGTGGTTGAACAAATTGTAACTGTTGTTGAAATGGTAGTTGTTGTGATGGAACAAATTGTTGTTGTTGAGAAAAACTAGTTTAGCTTGGAGACGAATTGCTAGCTTGGTTGGATGATGAATGATTAGGTGACGGGATTGGATTGTTTAACATATGATTCAAGAAATATTTAGTTGAGACATTTGTTTGAATTGATTGAATGGAAGATTGGAGAGTATGATATTGAGTATGTGATTTGTTTAGTGTAAATTGTTATATATATATATATATATATATATATATATATATATATATATATATATATATATATATATATATATATATATATATATATATAAATAATAATAATAAGTAATAAGTAATTAAGTGATATGTATTAAAAGAAAAAAAAATAATGGAAGTAGCCGTTGGAAAAAAAAACGAAAATTCAGGTTGGGTCCACATTTCCACCCGTTAGACTCGTTGCATGCATGTCCCATTGGCAGAGCCTTTGACGGATTGCTGGTGATGATCGTGACAGGATGGCGGCCGTTAACGATGGTGGCAACGAGACAGTAGCAAGTGGCCTTATCGTTAAAACTTCTCCATCACTACACTTCAGCGCCACCTCGGAGTGAACAAATAGCAAATGAGCCCAAAGTTGAAATAATTTATTTGAAAATGCTAAACGAATAAAACAAACACAGAAATGGCCAATTTACAAAATGGGCCTCTCACATTAACCCCTACAATAATATCCAAGCTTTAGTACTCAGAAGTCAGAATATTACTGTTCCCTATTACTGTACCTTTTCAGTAATAAATAATAAGTCCAATCAAAACAAACCAATCAAATTATGGCAGGTGGTGTCTATGTCACCCCATAAATAAATAACCTCAACAAAAAATAAACAATTAAATAAAAAAAAGCAAACAAATTTAGCACAACACTGACACAACACTCATAAAAATACAACCCCTCACTCACATTCATTTTCTCTCAGATACTCTCTAGATTTTCACATTCAAAATCCAACCTCCCAATTTTCTCAAATTCCAATGCCTAATTTTTCATCACATTTAATTTTAATTTTTATTATTTTCATTGATCATGTCGACTCAACCACACATTGGGAAGACATACAATCCCTAAAACACTTCAAAAACTCCATCGAGTCCAACTCAGTGAGCCCCGGCTCGTGCTTATCCACTTGGGACTTCACATTTGATCCTTGTGATTCACTCAACACTGAAAAGTTCACTTGCGGTATCAGATGCGACGTCGTTTTATCCAACGTTAGTAGAATTACTGAACTCACATTAGACCGGGCCGGTTACTCCGGTTCACTTGTTTTATCTTCCTTCCCTTATCTTCAAACCCTTGACTTAACAAACAACTACTTCACCGGTTCAATCCCTGGTTCAGTGTCTAAACTAACTCGGTTAAACCGGCTCATTCTGTCGACTAACTCGTTCTCCGGTTCAGTTCCAACAGACTCGCTGCCGAACTCACTCGAAGAACTATTTTTGGATAATAATAATCTAGTGGGACCCATTTCACCCAGTTTAAATAATTTACAAAACTTAAAAAGACTCGAATTGCAAGGGAATAAACTCAGTGGTGAGTTCCCCGAGTTGAGTCAACTCAGTCAACTTTACTTTGCTGACGTCAGCAATAACTTCATCTCTGGCAAACTTCCGGCCAATTTACCGGCGAACATTGTCGAACTAACTATCAGAAACAACTCACTTCAAGGGAATATTACGGAGAATCTTTTGAAAAGTGCGATTTATTTGCAAGTATTAGACCTGAGTTACAACAATCTCACCGGAGATCTCTCGCCGGAGCTTTTCAGTCACCGGAGTTTACAACAGCTGACACTAGCAAACAACGGGTTTAGTTCGGTTCAAGTTCCGGTAGACTGGGGAAAATATAGCGAGTTAATAGCTGTTGATTTGAGTAATAATAATATCCATGGGTTTTTACCCGGGTTCATGGGTTGGATGCCGAAATTAACGGCGTTAAATTTTGAAAATAATAAGTTATCCGGAATGATTCCGATACAGTATGCTTTAAAAGCAATCGGGTCGGATGGAGTGGGTCCGTTTGAGAGATTGTTGTTGGGCGGGAATTATTTGTTCGGGTTAATACCAGGTCCGTTTTTGAGGTTAAATTCCGGGTCGGGTGTGATGATTCAGTTAGGGGATAATTGTTTATACGAATGCCCCGAAAGTTATTTTTTTTGTAGAGGTGGTGGGGTACAAAAGAGTTTGATCGAGTGTAAGAGTTTTAGTCCAGTTATTCCGTGAAGCATATTGTATGTTGTAATGTTTTTATGTTGTATAATTTAATTTATTTTTGTTGAATTAATTTATTTGTTACATTCATTTTTGTTATACTGATTTTTTTCCCTCCCAATATCAGAAATTATTATACAACATACTACATACCGTCAGCCGGTGACCACCCATCTTCTGACACGTCATCAAAGTACTGTTATACTGTTGCCGATTTACTGTTACACTGTAGCAACATAACTGTAGCATATATTTTCTTTTTAACCTTAATCTTCAGCCCAGAAGCTTCGACGTCAAACCCTAAATCACTATCATCATCTTCATCCCCGGTATAATCGACGATTTCCAGGCGACTAAACCACCACCACCATCTTCAATGGTTCATCCTAAGTGCTCAACGATTTTCAGGCGTTTGTAATTTTATCTACTCCGATTATGAAGCTTCCAATGATGGTTGCAGGTAATTGAAGGTTTCTGTTTGACTCAACAATAAGGAATAATGATTCATGAAGATATTGGATTTTTATCTCAACAATAAGGAATAATGATTCATGAAGATATTGGATTTTTATGTTTAGATTGCAGGTAATATTAATATTTTTTATTTATGTTTAATTCATAGTTGTTATGTTTTATAGAGATATAAATTTAGGTATCATATAAAAAATTTCTATTTGATTTTATGTCACGTTTATTTAATTTATAATACCACAGGGTTTAATTTTAATATAACTGCCTTACAAAATCTGTATAACCCAGTCAAATTGTGAATCTTTGGCCGTTATGGATGTGTCTTCCATTTCCCAGTCCACGATTTTGTAGTTATGATGATTGTGAAACAATTGACAATGATAGATGAGGAGTACCATGGAAATATTGAGGTATGGTTGACGAACAATGGAAATACTGAGGTATGGTTAACAAACAATGATAATTTGATTTAAAATTAGTTAGTTCTTCAGTATATAGACTTAATATAATTATTAAGTAGTAAATGATGCATTGTGATGGCCAATGGGAATGGGAATGAAGATGGCAAAGTGGACTCAAAATTCTCAGGTTGCTGAAGTGAAGGCCTAGGTGAATTGCTATATTGTCTGCAGGCTTGTTCACATTATAATCCGTAACAGATAGGTCTTAACGATATGATTGAGTTAAATATTGATTAGATATGTCGATCTATTTTGACTCGGAGGTTAAGTGACTGACAAGTTCAAATTCTATCACTCTATACATTAAAAGAGAGTCTTTATTAGCTAATAATTATTTTTAAAACCCACTTTTTAACCTTTAGATCAAAAAAAGACCTTCACATGCCTCTTGATCTAATGGTTTAAAATGATTCCTTATTTTTATTAAGTAATAAATCAATTTTTATTCTAAAACTACACAAAATGCCCTTTTTTTAACTCTAAAACACGGGAGAAAATTAATAAAGTAGGGGTTCACGAATTTCATTTCATTACTCCTAAAAAAAACAAAACCCTAATATCCTCACCCAAATTATCGATACTTAACAAACCTTTTGAAATAACAATTCTTTTTAGCAGAGCCTAAATCGTGAAATTGAGGTATTTACCCTACTTTTTAATTCGATTTTTGATGTAACTGAAGGTTTTAAGTCAGACTTAGGGTTCGACGCATCCACGCCTTTTCCTTCTTGCAGTTACGTTGACGGTAACTGTTTGGTCACCGTCGGCCGCCACTTTCGTCGCCACTCCTGCCACCTTCGGTACTTTTGATTTCTCACAGTTAGTACCCTAAATTTTGTTTTTTTGTTATTACTAATGTCGATGATTTGTGATAGTGGTGGGTGGTAGATTGAATGTTGTTTTATTTTTCTCGGTAAATAAACTCTTATTCTATATCATTCATGTAAATTTTATATTTTGTTCAAATTTTCTGCTATAATTTTTTATTACGCTTATGGGTTACAGTGTTCTTTTTAAAATTTCTCTTTTTTATTTATAAAATTGATCAGGACTTTCGTATATGAGATTGAAAATTATGACACAATCATCAATTAAGATACTTTGAGTATGTCACAGGTTGATGAATAGTGAAGAAATGCATTGAAGCATTTATTTTATGAATATGAATTTACATGGATCATAACTCATTGTTTTTTTAATATGAATTTATTTGTTATTGTTATTATATTTATATTACTTTATTATGTATCCAGTTTTTCATTTTTGTTTACTTCTAGAATTGGAGAGAGAACCTAATTGTGAAAGGAGTCCCTCTTTGATTAGTAAAAGGAAAGTTGAAAATCAATAGATTTTAGATGCTGTCGAGTTAAAGCAAATTTGGACCGAATTACAAGGCGTTTCTGAATTGTACATAAACTGATTTTGGTGCATTTGGAAACTCCCATATGAGAAATCCCAATCTTTGTCTTTGAATATTACTGTTTATAAATTCGTGAATCTCAGTATGGTTTAATGTTACTGAATAGTTGTTGTATTCAAATACGTGAATTAAGTGCTAGCTTATGAAATATAGATCTTTATTGCAGGTGGTAATTTTTGAAAATTTGATCTTTATGAGCCTGATAACTGGGATTGGCATAGAAGACCTCCTGTTGAGGAGAGGTCTTGGGACGCAAATCGTGACAATTGTGATTTAAGCAGCCTAAGATGGTATGCAAGAATCAGATTCGCGATATGGTAGACCACTTAACCAAGTTTGTCTGCCTTTATACATTTGAGACTTGTGTACAAACTATAAATCTATGCTTTGCACTCTTATATTTCGTTTTTAATCGTGATTATATCTTATTGTTTTGTCTTTAATAAAAGTTCTGATAGGCCAATGGCTTTTTGGTGAATTCACCATTTTTGTGTTGAAAGTGGTCCAAAATTTACCATTTTCGTTGGGGTTTTAGCGTATGATGTTACTGATTATACACTACAAGAGACATTTAAAGCTCAATACCCATCTATTAAGAGTGCAAAAGTTTTAACCGATTGATTGACTCGACACACAAATTTGCGGGATGGAAGAAATGAAGAAAGCTAACATCCAAGGTGGGTGGATCCTTCAAAATGTGAACTTTTAATTTGTTTATTTATTATATATTATGACGCATTCCTCGGCAATAACCACCACATATTGACCATGTGTTTAATTGTGCAGGTTACTAAGGTTGGTGAAATCGGGTCCTTAACAATGCCTCACAAAGTTAAAAATTTCTGCCGCGATGAAATATGAAATTAATGATGATGGTGACACTATGGAAATGGTGCAGAATGGTGCTGATAGAATTAAAAATGTACTTATTTTGATGAGTGATACTGGTGGTGGCGACCGTGCTTTTGCTGAGATCATCCATCATGCTTTCAAGATGGAATTTGGTGATGAATACAGGGTACATAATTTTTATCTCCTTCATATATATGTGTATAACTTTAACTATATGTTAATATGTTATTAATCCCTATATACTAAAAGCCTTTCCAAAACGTGTCATCTTATTTTACACCTTGTGTCGTTCAGGTTATCTTCATATACTCCCTTTCACCGCCACTTAAGACAAAAAATCGGGTTTGTGTGTCGATACTGGCAACGTCCTAAGCCTCTCTTCCCTGACTTCGAACCAGCCAAATTTTGGGTTTTTTTAACTGGTATTTTTATTTACCATTATACTTTCTTTCTCTTTGCCAGCTGATCAAAAAAGGAAAAGTTAGGGTTTACTCCCTGATTTCGAAGCAACAAAAATTTGGTTGCCGCTGGCGGTTTTTTGAGGTGCGCAATGTGATCGATTAACTACAGCTTATAAACCTTCACAAAAAGTTAGGGCCTTCAGCGTTTGTGGCTACTGGCTCTGCGATTGCAAGGAATCCTTGCTCTTAGCGGTTTCAAGGTAAATTGATTGATGAAATTTGTTTGCGTTTTTTTCTATTTCCATTATCTATGTCTGATGTTGGGAGTTTCGATGTTAGTTTCCTTTGTTTTGGAACTGCTATTCATTGGCAGCCTTGCGTTTTCAATATTGTGATTTGAAAAGTATATATTACTGAATTTGTAATGATGATTTTCTCTCCGTAAGACTGAAACAGTGCCAAATGGTTATAATCCTGTAGATATTGTTGTTGTTAACAAATCAAAGACAAAAGCAGCTAAGCAAAACGAAAGAAAGAGGCAAAATCGCTTATCACAGGTAAATTTTTAGATAACTATCGTTATGTTAATATTGTCTCAGTACATAAAAAAATGTGAACTTGGCTGCTATATTGTTCATATTCTTGGTTTATATGAAGACATGAATAACTGTGAGTTTATAACTTCTAAGTTTATAAAGCCTCTTCTTATGGTTACTTTTTTAATTGAAATAAGTTTCTTATTTATATTTATAATTGTGACTAATGATGGTGTAAAAACCGAATATGCCTCTTCTCTTATGTTCTGTGCATTGTTAACTGCATATGTTCATACATTATAAGCTTAGTGTTTTGTTAACCTACAAAATATTTTATCATCAAATCTTCATTTTCTACCATTTTCTTTCGAGTTTTCCTTTGTTGCTGACTTGCTGTTACAAAAGGTACTACTTTTGTTTCCTTATAATATTTTTGCCATGGGCAATATATTTGTTGCAACTTTATATATGTGGCTTTTGTTTTACCATTAAGATTACATATTTGGCTTGTCAACTACAGATTTCTAATGGCGATTATTATATATTTTCATCTGTTAGAACAAGTTTTACTTTTGAAGTTGTAACTATTTGTAATCTTTGATGTTTTTTGATGTTTAGGTGTTTCACATAAATATCGAGACATTGGTGTATTTTGTGGAGCATTCTTTTGGTACGAGGAATGTTCCAACTCTCACACAAGAGGTAGAAACTGTTTGAAATACATTCTGAATTATAGATGCAATTATGACCACATCTTATTAACCTCTCGATCTTTGCAGAATGTAACAACCAATAGTTGTAGGCGATCTTCATCCGAATGAGAATTACATTATGATAGAAATGAAGGCGTATCGACACTGGACCACTAAAGCATTTTCATTTCAAGTTACATGGTCCTATTTCACACGATCAATCAATATTCCATTATAGCAAAATAGAATATTTACTGTATTAATCTTGAACCATTTATTCACTGAATGTTGATGGGTCTTAGCAATTTGGAGAGGGTTTTTATCATGGTGGAAGATGCCGATCTCGATGCCAAATGGTATTGCAAATGTTATATGTGCAGCAAACTACAGTATTGTATCGGAAAGAGGTAAATCAACTCAACTAGACGTGAAGTAGACTGCGGGGTTCGTGAGCCATATGTTCCATTCCAGCTTGCTCGTTTTCCATCTTCTTGATACCAATTCGAAAGATTTAACTTGGATTTTGTTAATGGCAACCGGCACGTTGCAACATTTTTTTATACTTGGGGTTGTGCTAGGTAGTATGTATATTGGTTGAAATAAGAATGCTACCAAAGATTTGTAGATGTGCAAAAAGTTTGATGATTGAACATTAGTAATTTTCGTAGTTGTAGCTTTTATTAGATATAATAAGGATTATTGTACTGTTTTATGGTTATTTGCGTAGGTATTAGCAAATTTTGATGATATTAGTTGTGTCGTTGTGATGGGTTTTATTGACAGTATTTTAAGACGTTACTAAAAAAGTCAACTTGAAATTGGGCCCCACTTTCAACTGCTAAATCCGATGGCTACTGCTCGAATTTTGCACCACCGACGCCGAACCGACGCCAGGCCGGTATCAACTGACCGTCGGTCACAACCGACAATCAGTCACAACCGACGCCGAAGCCTGACTCCGAAAGTGACCTTCGACATCAGGTGCTATTATTATTTTAGATTGACAATTGGTGTATGGTTAGCATTGAATGTGTGAATGAACATTTGTAGTCAATGAACATAGTTTGAGGTAAAAGGTAAGGTTTGTTATCTATTGTAAGTGGGATCATCTGCTATCTGAAATTATAAACTACTATCTAATGTTCGTAACATGCACTTATCAAATTCTGTAGTGCAAGATGTCCTTAGATAGATTTGCTTCCCAATAGTTCTATTGCATAAGTAGATGCATTGTTTTAGTAGCTCAATGCATGCACGAGTTAGTTATTAAACATCTCAATATGCAAAACAGTCTGGGCGTGCAATCCGATTGGGTAACAAGTTTAATAGAATAGGCATTTTAGACCCATAACACGTTCATTTTGTATATTTACAAACACTTTTTTTTATACTAATAGCTTATCACCCATTATCATTCCAATGCATATGAAATATCTCTCTACTTCAAAGAAACAACGATATTAACTACTATGTGGGGAAAGTTCAACCGCATAAATGAGAAAAATATCAAAAATTATTTTTGTTGTATGCAACATTATACATCAAACCTATTAACGGAGACAAACTGATGCTTATTACTACTTCTGACTTTAAGTATATTATTTTCTTTTGAACAAATTTCAACTTTTTGAACTATTTAATTGTATACTTGTGTTATCATGATTGAAAATGGTCATAAATAAATATTATGGCACACTTTATGTACATTTTCATGTTTGAATATTTTTTAATAATATACACATTTGTAACGAAATATAATGTTCTGATTTTACATGCTGACCAATTAGTAAAAAGCTTTGTCGGAGATGCAAAAGATAATCACCACAAGACACCAAGCTATGGATTTATTCACATTTCAAGACCACCTCAAAAGATTAATGACATTAACGAATTTGTAGGAAACTGCACCGAAGAATTGAGAAAAACATCAAAAAGTTACATTATCACCGCCTACAACTTTATACGTCGAATTTAACCGCTGATACTACTAATTTCAAATTTAAGTCTGTTACCTTATTTTGAACAAGATTCTTTATTTAAATTTTTACACATTTGAGCTTTTGGAATGGTTTATTTTGTAAATATATTTCATAAAAATTGCTACCTTCAGTTCACTTACATTGAAATCATTTTATTTTTAGGGTAAGGTCTTTTACTAATTTGATTATTAATGATTGTCCGTTACCGAAATATGGTCGGTGTATATGTATATGTAACGACCCGGATTTTTCCGCTAATATATAGAAGATTAATATTTACATAATTAAGGTTTCCAACATGTTAGGCAATCAAATTTATTAAGACTTGGTTATTTGGAATGAATTTTATACAAACGTTTGGCCACACAGTCTGTCTGACGATTCACGAACGTCATATATCGTAATAATTAATTAAAGGAATATATATTTGGATATGTATATTTATGACATGTTAAAATGATATTTAAGTATCTCATTAAATATATTAACAAAGAGTTATATATATAAAATGAGACTACTAACTTCAAGACTTCAAGACTATATACATATATATAACGATTAACGTTGTAGTAACTTCTAAATTAAAATATATGTATATGTATTGTATTAATATGAATCAATACACTTATGAAGGACTTAAACATATATACTAACATACTTATACTCAACAAAGATAGCTATACTCATTTTTCTCATTCAATTTTATCAAGAATTCTACTCGTATTCATTCGGTATTTATACCCGTATAATACCCAGCTTCTATACGTATTTACTATGGGTATATACATACCAAATCATTGATCTTAGCAGCCCTCAATAAGTTGTGAGACATGTATAAACATGATGTAGACTTGTGGGAACCATGGCTTGAAAACTAGTATGACTAAATGCATAAAATTACAAACCATGGAGCCATGTTGTTGTCCCCATTTTGGTGCCAACATGTAGGATAAATAACCATCTATTTCATTCCAATTAACTACATCATTTTACTCTCTAAAACATACTCAAACACTCTCTCAAACCTCCATTCAATTCAGCAAGTATTGGTCTCATAATCCAAGTTATAATCATCATAACAAAGCTTGATCAAGAACACTTCAAGAATTCCAAGCCATCAAGGGTATCTTTGAACTCAAGATATTCTCCTTATTTCTCCAGCAACTTTACTCATTTGATTTGAGGTAATAACCTTATTCATAATCTTATTCTATTCGTATTCATATAGCTATCTTATTTTGAGTTATAACTAATAACAACAAGAACATAGTTTAGATTATTTCTAAACTTGTTTGCAAATAAATTTAATCCTTTTAACTTGACTTTTAAAATACTTCAACACATGTATTATGATAGTATGTCAAGCTAACATAAGGATATAAAACTTGTAAACACGAAGAACACCTTAAAATCGAATATACGCCGTCTTAGTCGAACGGGGGCTGTTTTGGGTTTAATTTTAAAAACTTATCTTAAACTTTGAATTAAAAGATTTCCTTTGGTGAAAAATCTTATTTTATATGGATATGAAATATATCCAAAATCCATGGTTAAACTCTAAGTGGAAGTATGTTTTTAAAAAGGGTCATCAAGATGTCGTTCTTGCGACGGATATAACTATCTTCTCTTATTTGACACCTAAGCTATATTTTGTACTATAAATCTATACTTTTTCTATTAAGATTAATAATGTTGAGTTCGATACGAAACCATGGCAACTCGAATCACTCAAAACGGATTTGTAACGAAGAAATTATGGGTAAAACAAAATTGGATATTTTTCTTAATTTTTAGCTACGGACATGATTTATAAAAATGGATGCTAACCTTATCCTAGCTAACTTACCTTGTATCCTACATGTATTTATACATGTCTTGTTCCCGAACTTATGAAAATACAATTTATAATAGTCGTGATTAAGTTCTACGACAATATATTATAGTCTTAATAAAGATCGTAAGGCACCATATATATATATATATATATATATATATATATATATATATATATATATATATATATATATATATATATATATATATATATATATATATATATATATATATATATATATATATATATATATATATATATATCACTGTGGATTCGTATACAAAGTTTTGACATATCATTTTGACTTCTTCTATATATATTATTGGAACAAACTATTAGACACCATTGGCAGTAATCTCGAGTTAGCTGTGGGTCGAAGTGGATTCCAAAATATTATATACTTTGAGTTGTGATCGAGCCTGATGCATGTATACAATGGGTCGCGGATTGCTTCAGACAATATACATATTATGTGTCTTATCATATTAAGACAATATATTATAGTGTTAGTGAATTCTAACACAATATAAGCATTTATATTTATATATATATATATTTACTGTTGGACTATTGGACTACGAACGTTGGACTACTAACAATGTACAATTAAAATTATCACAAGTATCATAAGTATGGAATATTAATTATATATATATCTTGATACAAGAATATTATTATTAGGTTCGTGAATTTGTCAAAAGGTCAAGTCTTATCACCATCTATTCGGAAATCATCACAAGTGAGTTATAGTCCCATTTTTACTATCTAAATTATTTTGGGATGAGAATACATGCAAAATTTATAAACGTTTTACAAAATAAGCACAAGTTCATGGAACTACATTCTACGACTGTTTTGTTATACCGGATATCTGTACTTATTATTATTATGCTTGGTAACCTAAGAATTAGTGAAAAGCACTAATTGACGCGAATCCTAAAGGTAGATCTACGGGCACCAACCACCCCCATTTTTGAATAGTGGAAATGCTTTAGTACTTCGAAGGGTTCTTGTCATACATTTGAATAGTGGAATGTATGATGCCAGATATCTTAAGCGCTCTATGTTAAGGTCGGTTACCAGGCGACTCATCGTATGAATGATTTTTGCAGTTGTAATGATCCTGCGCATTTAATTAAATGAAATCTTGTGGCTTATTAAATGTTATGATTATTATATATAAATTAAACCTACGACTCACCAACATTTTTGTTGACGTTTTAAGCATGTTTATTCTCAGGTGAATATTAAAAACGCTTCCCCTGTCGTATGCCAACCCAAGGTCAAGATTTGAAGTCGGCATAATTGTTTATATTGTTTAAACTTGCATTCAGAGTATTTGTTGTAATATATTTGATCATATTGTAATGCGTTGTGTAAAAACTTAATTATTTGAGGAGATTGTCTTTGATAGACAATCTAAATTATGTCATTAAGACCTTTATTCAATAATAAAGGTTATGGTTGTTTTTAAAAACGAATGCAAGATTTGAAAAACGTCTCATATAGAGGTCAAAACCTCGCAAAGAAACCAATTAATATGAAATGTTTATAATTAATATGAACGGGGCATTTCAGTTGGTATCCGAGCGTTGGTCTTAGAGAATCAGAAATTTTTTTATTAGTGTGTCTAACTGATTTTTGATGCATTAGTGAGTCTGGACTTCGACCGTAATTATTTTAAAAATGATTGCTTAATATAATTGTTGGAAATATAAGATTATTAACATATAAATATTATAAGATATATCATTCTCTTAACGTTCCTGCTATTATGTGATAAATGACTTCATCCGATCATATAAGCATCTCTAGTGATTCAGATTTCATTTACTTATCAAGTGATTTGGAGCCTGAGTCAAAGCATACGACTTATGAACCAACGGAAAAGTTAACTTTTGGTGCTACCATTAAAGTGGAAAATTGTTGGGAAAATTGGGAAGATTCACAATTGCCAGTAGAGGTTCCAGAAGAGGATCCAGAAGAAGATCCCGAAGAGGAACCCGAAGAAGAGGATCCTGAAGAAGTTGTGGAAATTACCGAACCACAACGTGATTTGAGAAAATCTTTGGCTGTTATACCCGATCCCAAACCCGATGAACCTATTATGACCCAAAATGTTTGTGATCATCCACCTGAACCACCTAAGAGACCAGTTTATAAAATGACCGCTCGTATAACGACTGTTGGTTTTGCTCTTAAACAATTAGCCGAAAGAACCAATTGGGAGGAATTGGAAAAAGAACTATCCAAACGAAAATCCAAACGTTTGACCGAGAAAGAAACAACGTCAACATCTAAGAAATCTCGCCGTTCTTGAACCATCGGCAGCTATCCTGTATTCCATGCATTGTATAATATGTATTATATTGTGTGTTTAAGTTTGTAAGAAAATCCGCAATGTAATTTTCCTTATGATTGTATAATAATAAGAATAAGCATGGAAGGTTTATTATTATTATTACAACTTATTATTACGTAGTAACGTAATAACTTACCATAGTTTTTCATATTAGAATTTTAGTAGTTAATTTGTGTGTTAGCTGCTAAGTATGAACATTATTATAGTTATAAAACGCTAATATGAAGAAAAGGCTTTTATAATAATAAATTCATATTAAGCTACAAAATACTTTTTGGCTACTTCTAAAATTCTATATGATTAACTCAGTCGGCTATTTTTGAAGGAAATGGCTCCTCCAGCTACTAGACAACAACAAATGAACACATAAGAACTTCAAGCTTTCGCTGAAAATATGACTGTAGTGGTGAATGCAATGAACAACAATAACCAATCGGGTTCCAGCAGTGGAGGAAACAACGGCAACCGGGTAGGATGTTCCTACAAAGATTTTATGGCCTGCAAACCCAATGAGTTTGAAGGAACTGAAGGACCCGTTGGACTAAAGCAGTGGACAGAGCAGGTTGAAGCCGTGTTTGCAATCAGCAACTGCGCAAAAGAGGATAAAGTTAAGTATGCCACACATACTTTCAGGGGTACTGCTTTGACATGGTGGAATACCTACATGGATTACGTAGGACAGAATACCGCCTACGCACTTCCATGGTCTTCTTTCAAGCACATGATGACGGAAGAGTACCGTCCCAGTACCGAAATCAACAAGCTCAAGGCAGAGCTTAAAGAACTGACAACCCAAGGGTTAGATGTCACTACCTACGAGCGATGTTTCAATGAACTGGCTTTAATGTGTCCTGGAGCATTTGAGGATGAAGAAGCAAAAATTGAAGCATTCATAAAAGGGTTGCCGGAACGAATCCAAGAGCATGTAGGTGCTAACGACCCTGCAACAATGCAGAAAGCGAGCCGTATAGCCCACAAATTGATAGGCCAAATTACAGGAAGGATAAAGATAGAAGCGACCGAGGAGGCCATAATGAAACAGGGAAAAAGAAAGTGGGAGGAAAGCAGTGATCAGGGTCAACAGTGCAACAAAAACAATCAAAACAACAACTACAACAACAATCGCAACTACCCCAATAACAACAATAATCGCAACAACAACCGCAACAACCATCCCAATAATAATAACAACAACAACAATCCCAATCACAACAATAATAACAACAAACGACTCAACAACAATAACCCTAAAAACAACAACAACAACAACAACAACAACGACGACGACAATAAAAGGCAAAGAACTATATGCCCCAGGTGTGATACGTTTCATCCGGAATGGTTTTATAGAGAATTATGTACCAAGTGTAATAGGAATGGCCATATTGCGGCAAAGTGTGAAGTCTACGGACCAAATAGAAACAAAGGAGTAAATAATGCCGGAACAAATAATAACGGCGTTGTTTGCTATGGATGTGAAAAATCGGGCCATACCATAAACCAGTGCAGGAATGGAAATAGGCAAGGCTGTGGGAGAGCCTTCAACATTAATGGGGAGAAAGCACAGGAAGACCCGAAGCTTGTTACGGGTACGTTTCTTATCAACAATACACCTGCTTATGTTTCATTTGATTCGGGTGCCGATAAAAGTTATATGAGTAGAGAATTTTGTGCCAAATTAAATTGCCCGTTAACGCCTTTAGATAAAAAGTGTATAGTTGAAGTAGCAAATGGTAAACTAATTAAGGTTGATAAAATTTGCCAAAATCAAAAAATTAGTTTAATTAGCGAAACGTTTGCAATTGATTTAATACCGATGGAATTGGGAAGCTTCGACGTAATTATTGGAATGGACTGGATGTCCAAGGTGAAAGCCGAAGTTGTTTGTCATGAGAAGGCGATTCGCATTCCGAGAGAAAACGGGTTACCCTTAATGGTGTACGGAGAAAAGGGTAATAACAAATTTAATCTTATTAGTAGTTTGAAGGCGCACAAACTAATAAGAAAAGGTTGTTGTGCCATACTAGCACACGTCGAGAAGGTTGAAAAAGAAGAAAAGAAAATCGATGACGTTCCTGTTGTAAGAGAATTTCCTGAGGTGTTTCCGGACGAATTACCGGGACTACCTCCACACCGATCTGTTGAATTTCAAATAGATCTTGTACCAGGAGCCGCACCAATAGCTCGTGCTCCATATAGACTTGCGCCCACCGAAATGAAAGAATTACAAAGTCAGCTACAAGAATTATTAGAACGTGATTTTATCCGACCGAGTACGTCACCATGAGGAGCTCCAATTTTGTTCGTTAAAAAGAAAGATGGGTCTTTTCGCATGTGTATCAATTACCGTGAGCTGGACAAAATAACCATCAAAAACCGATACCCTTTACCCCGAATCGACGATCTATTTGATCAACTCCAAGGTTCGAGCATATACTCCAAAATCGACTTAAGGTCGGGTTATTATCAACTGAGGGTTAAAGAAGCCGATATACCGAAAACAGCCTTCAGAACTCGTTATGGCCACTACGAATTTATGGTTATGCCATTCGGTTTAACCAATGCACCCGCAGTTTTCATGGACCTCATGCACCGAGTATGTAGTCCATATTTAGATAAGTTTGTTATTGTCTTTATTGATGACATCCTTATCTATTCGAAGAACAACCAAGAATATGAACAACACTTGAGACTTGTGTTAGAGCTGTTAAGAAAAGAACAACTTTATGCTAAGTTCTCTAAATGTACTTTTTGGTTAAATGAAGTACAATTTCTTGGCCACGTAGTCAGTAGTAATGGAATCAAAGTTGATCCCACCAAGATCGAAGCCATCAAAAATTGGGAAACCCCGAAAATTCCAACGCAAATACGTCAATTTTTGGGTTTAGCCGGTTATTATAGGAGATTTATTCAAGATTTCTCCCGAGTAGCCAAACCTTTAACTGCAGTGACACATATGGGGAAGAAGTATGAATGGACTTCCGAACAAGAGGGTGTCTTCCAATTGTTGAAAAAGAAGTTGACTACGGCACCTATTTTATCGTTACCTGATGGAATGGAAGATTTTGTTATCTACTGTGACGCATCAAGAATGGGTTTTGGGTGTGTTCTTATGCAACAGAAGAAGGTGATTGCATATGCTTCTCGACAACTCAAAATTCATGAACAAAACTACACCACACACGATCTGAAATTGGGCGCCATTGTTTTTGCATTAAAGATGTGAAGACATTATCTATATGGGGTCAAGTTCATCATATACACTGACTACAAAAGTCTCCAACATATTTTAAATCAAAAGTAACTAAATATGAGGCAGCGTAGGTGGGTTGAGCTGCTAAATGATTATGATTGTGAAATCCGTTACCACCCGGGGAAAGCAAATGTGGTAGCCGATGCCTTGAGTCGAAAGTAAAGAGAACCTATTCGAGTAAAAGCTATGAACATGATTATTCAAGCTAATCTTACTACTCGAATAAAAGAGGCACAACAGGAGGTTTTGAAGGAAGGAATTTTTGGAAGGGAAATACCCAAAGGATTAGAAAAACAGCTTAATATTCGGGAAGACGGAACCAGGTATTTAGCTGAAAGAATTTGGGTACTAAAGAATGGGGATTTGAGGAAAGTGGTACTAGATGAAGCACATAAAACCAGATATTCAATACATTCCGGAGCGGAAAAAATGTACCAAGACCTCAAGAGAAACTTTTGGTGGCCAGGAATGAAGGCAGATATAGCCATATATGTAGGAGCATGTTTGACTTGTTCTAAAGTCAAAGCTGAGTATCAGAAACCATCGGGTCTACTCCAACAACCTGAAATCCCAGAATGGAAATGGGAAAACATTACCATGGATTTCATTACTAAGTTACTGAGAACCACAGGTGGTTATGATATGATTTGGGTAATAGTCGACCGTCTTACTAAGTCAGCACACTTTCTGCCAATAAAAGAAGAGGATGGTATAGATAAATTAGCACGATTATACCTGAAAGAAGTTGTTTCTAGACATGGTATACCAATCTCTATTATCTCTGATCGTGATAGCAGATTTACTTCCAGATTCTGGCAGGCATTACACGAAGCGTTGGGAACTCGTCTAGATTTAAGTACTGCCTATCATCCACAAACTGATGGGCAAAGTGAAAGGACAATTCAGACACTCGAAGACATGCTACGAGCATGTGTTATTGATTTTGGAAGCAGTTGGGATCGACATCTACCGTTAGCTGAGTTTTCCTACAACAACGGCTATCATTCTAGCATTGAGGCGGCACCATTCGAGGCACTTTATGGGAGGAAGTGCAGGTCTTCGATTTGTTGGAGTGATGTGGGCGAAAAATAGATTACAGGTCCGGAAATTATCCAGGAAACTACCGACAAGGTCATTCAGATTCAGCAACGATTGAAAACAGCCCGGAGTCGGCAAAAGAGCTACGCGGATGTTAGAAGGAAACCTTTAGAGTTTGAGGAGGGTGATATGGTTATGCTTAAGGTATCACCTTGGAAAGGTGTTATTCATTTTGGAAAGCGAGAGAAATTGAGCCCAAGATACATTGGGCCATTCAAGATCGAAAAACGCATTGGGCCTGTGGCCTATCGACTTGAACTACCTCCACAATTAGAAAAGATTCACAGCACCTTTCATGTTTCGAATCTGAAGAAATTCCTAGCTACCGAAGATCTCATTATCCCTTTAGACGAAATTAAGATTGACGAGAAACTAAATTTCGTCGAAGAACCCGTCGAAATTATGGATCGTGAGGTCAAACGACTCAAACAAAGTAAGATACCAATCGTTAAGGTTCGGTGGAATGCTCGTAGAGGACCTGAATTCACTTGGGAACGAGAAGACCAAATGAAGCTGAAGTACCCACATTTTTTTTCCAATATCGCACGTTAACTAGGTACTATTCTAAATTTCGGGACGAAATTTAATTTAACGGGTGTGTAATGTAACGACCCGGATTTTTTCGCTAATATATAGAAGATTAATATTTACATAATTAAGGTTTCCAACATGTAAGGCAATCAAATTTATTAAGACTTGGTTATTTGGAATGAATTTTATACAAACGTTTGGCCACCTAGTCTGTCTGACGATTCACGAACGTCATATATCGTAATAATTAATTAAAGGAATATATATTTGGATATGTATATTTATGACATGTTAAAATGATATTTAAGTATCTCATTAAATATATTAACAAAGAGTTATATATATAATGGGTCGCGGATTGCTTCAGACAATATACATATTATGTGTCTTATTATATTAAGACAATATATTATAGTGTTAGTGAATTCTAACACAATATATGCATTTATATTTATATATATATTTATACTGTTGGACTATTGGACTACGAACGTTGGACTACTAACAATGGACAATTAAAATTATCACAAGTATCATAAGTATAGAATATTAATTATATATATATATATATATATATATATATATATATATATATATATATATATCTTGACACAAGAATATTATTATTAGGTTCGTGAATTTATCAAAAGGCCAAGTCTTATCACCATCTATTCGGAAATCATCACAAGTGAGTTATAGTCCCATTTTTACTATCTAAATTATTTTGAGATGAGAATACATGCAAAATTTATAAATATTTTACAAAATAAGCACAAGTTCATGGAACTACATTCTACGATTGTTTTGTTATACCGGATATCTGTACTTATTATTATTATGCTTGGTAACCTAAGAATTAGTGAAAAACACTAATTGACGCGAATCCTAAAGGTAGATCTACGGGCACCAACCACCCCCATTTTCGAATAGTGAAAATGCTTTAGTACTTCAAAGGGTTCTTGTCATACATTTGAATAGTGGAATGTATGATGCCAGATATCTTAAGCATTCTATGTTAAGGTCGGTTACCAGGCGACTCATCGTATGAATGATTTTTGCAGTTGTATTGATCCTGCGCATTTAATTAAATGAAATCTTGTGGCTTATTAAATGTTATGATTATTATATAGAAATTAAACCTATGACTCACCAACATTTTTGTTGACATTTTAAGCATGTTTATTCTCAGGTGAATATTAAAAATGCTTCCGCTGTCCTATGCCAACCCAAGGTCTAGATTTGGAGTCGGCATAATTGTTTATATTGTTTAAACTTGCATTCGGAGTATTTGTTGTAATATATCTGATCATATTGTATTGGGTTGTGTAAAAACTAAATTATTTGAGGAGATTGTCTTTGATAGACAATCTAAATTATGTCATTAAGACTTTATTCAATAATAAAGGTTATGGTTGTTTTTAAAAACGAATGCAAGATTTGAAAAACGTCTCATATAGAGGTCAAAACCTCGCAAAGAAACCAATTAATATGAAACGTTTATAATTAATATGAACGGGGCATTTCAGTATATGTAATACTAAATTGATGTTTACTGGAGTGTTTCTCTCGGGGTCCCTTTTTTCGCTCGAACGGAGATTTAATCTCATTCGACGAGCTATTGTTTTTCGGGTACGGGAGGTTACTTTGGTTTGCAGGCCTCGGGTCAGGTGCTGCTGGAGTGCCCGGCGTTCATTTTAGTTGTGCGGCTTTTGAGTAGTGGTGACTGCGGTGTTAGATGCGAGATCGGTTTTATGTATGTTTTAGATTTAGGTTTGGTGGTTTGTACGAGTGTACTGTCTTTTATAATTTCAATGTGCTCGCTCTCTTTCAATGCTATCGTCCAATGTTTGTAAGACGATCAAAGCGACACCTTTCGATATTTGTCGTCCGTGTTTACCACTGGATCTTTACGATCTTATATATATATATATATATATATATATATATATATATATATATATATATATATATATATATATATATATATATATATATTAATATTTTCGCCAAAAAAATGCAATACATTAATAATGACAAAATCAAGTGGTGGTGTTTGGATATTGAGGTACCGAATATCGAATATCTTATACAGGGTACACACGCAACTTCATAGGAGCAACTAATCTCATTTTCAGAGGGGCTACGAGCAATTACCTTCATTTTAACAATTTCAGATGAGTATATATATATTACCATATCTCAAATCTTCTTTATTATTTTGAGATTGTTATTGCTATTCTGATGCATTAGTTGTGTATGAGTTTCGTTAATTAAGAGTGTTTTTATACATTATTTTTGTTTGAATTTTGGTTTGTAATTTGCAATCTTTTTATGCTAAAAATAGAGGCTTAAATCTAATTGTAATATCCACCGTGGTTACATTGCGGTATGTGGTTATTAACTAAACAAAATTATCCTCGCAGATCATACGTTACGCTTCAAACTATTCAGGAACGTTTGATGAAAAAACCCAAAAAATATCACGCATCACTTCCTACATCTTTTTTCTTTCTCCCTACAACTGAATATATGTCTACCAACCTAAATAATCAACTATGGACGAGAAATTGACAGCGATTGATTGGGCTATTTTTTGCTTTGAGTGATTTGTGCGTGCTTCCTGCAATTGTTTCGACCCTTTTCAATCCGTTAATGGTTCCACCTTTTGCAAAATCGATTGTTGATATGGGGTAAAGGTTAATGTTTGTGGCGTTAAAACACCAACCGCTACCATAACAGTTGTGGCTTCTATCGTCACAGTTGCCGCCATCTCCGTTGACACAATCGATTGCTTATGATTTATATAATTGAATTGTGTATTGATTTATTACGTTTTAGAATTGTTTACTTAAATATGTATACTGTGTATTACTTTGGAGGCAACTCTATCTGTCATAAAACATGTAGCCATTTATAATTGTGTACCTGTTGGATTTTACATTATCAGTGGTACAGTACCCAATCTCTGTTAAAATGTTTGCTCTTTATTTGCACAAAATTGGTATATTTTGATTCTACTGCTATTTCAGTACATGAATGATATAGTTTTAATATTTTTCTTACTCTTTTTGTTATTGTTTTGTACTATGAACATTGCATTTATGAAGATTTGAAGTCCATATGGAGGTTCATGTAGGGTCAATTGATGAGGAAGATAATGAGCAAGGTATTGCAAATATGATCAAGCATGCTCGCTTTTTCCCAAAGTTTCTTACATCTCGAGTTGAGTAAGAAAGACGTACTATATTATAAGAGCTGCAAATGATGAACACAATTGAACACTGAGTTGATTGCCATGTATTTTTTTTATCTGAATTGTAAAGTTTGTTACCGTTGCCAATATTGCTAATCCTTTTGTTGTTCCGTAAGCACAGTTGTTGCAACATTTACATTTCGAGAATAAGCTGAGCAAAAGATTCCTAATTGGACTTGAAGATTCCCAACTGGTGAAAATGTGTATAGGTAGAATTGGGAAATATTTTGCACCATGGCTTGGGTTTACCAAGAATGCTTTCTATTTAATTTTCAAAATATTTTAGAGTTTACGTTTAGGGATTACGGTTTAGATTTAGGATATAGAGTTTACGTTTAGGGTTTAGGGTTTAGATTTAGGGTTTAGATTTTAGGGTTTAGAGTTTAGGTGTGAGGTTTTGGGTTTAGAATTAGGGTTTAGGGTTTAGATTCTAGGGTTTATATTTTAGGGTTTAGGGTAGGGTTTAGATTTTTTAGGGTTTAGGGTTTAGATTTAGGGTTTATGATTTAGAGTTTAGGGTTAGGGTTTTGGGTTTAGATTTAGGGTTTAGGGCTTATGGTTTAGATTTTAAGGCTAGGGTTTTGGGTTTAGATTTAAGTTTTAGGGTTTAGGTTAGGGTTTAGGGTTTAGATTCTAGTGTTTAGATTTTAGAGCCTAGGGTTTAGGGTTAAGGTTTAGATTTAGTTTTTAAATCAAATGATGCTCTAGAAAGAGAGCAAGAGCTTAAAACTCGGGAAGTAGGTAAGCGGAAGAATGAAACTCATCAGGTTCCGGGCTAAGGTTCTCTACTTAAGAAAGCAAAAATAGGGGTTCCGTCACCTCAAAAATCAAGACAGTCAAAAAGGAGTATCCCACTTGTTCTAAGTGCGGAAAGAAACATCTGAGTGATAACCCTAATGTTTTTCATTAGTGATAGGCTGATAGCTAATGTTTGTTGATGAATTAGATGTTTTAAATTGAAAGGTATCATTTTTATAACCTTATGCTCATTAATGTTCCAAAATTAATGTTTGTGCAGGGATCATTCCATAATATGATATCGTCACTATAAATTCTCATTCAATGAAGGAATTCGGGTATTAGTAAAGGCATCAATTCATAGTATGACACCAAATTTTACTTTAAATAAGAGAGGTAAGTCATAATGGATGAACATATATATGTAAGAGTTTAGAATAAGTTATATGCAATTGTTAAAATATTTCCAATTTTGAGTTAGAAAGAATATAAAAAATATTATTTAACATGTTGTTCGGTGATTTCGATCATTAGACTAAGCTTGAAACAATAATTTTAACAGAACTGTTAATCCATTTTGGTTAAACTGATTTTAAGAATCTAAATTGATTTGGTCTATAGTCCAAACTGGGTGAATTAGAAAATTAAAGATTTAAGCTTTGGATTTTACAAGTAGTATGTTGCGTCTATTTGTCTTAGTTATCGGTCTCTTGTGATTTTAATCAATGAGCAACTTCATACTCATACAATAATATCACTTGAATGTGTCACTCCATTATAATACAATTATTTACAAAATATTCAATGTATCATTACATTATTTTAAAATTTCTTACAAAACCTGCGATATTTGTATTTTTAAACATTTAAACATTTGAAAAAATTATTGTTTTTTCGTGTTAGGGAGAATATCGTATATACCCCTATTAACCTATAAAATAACATATATACACACATCTTATATCAAATATATCCCAATCAACCTTTAAAAGTACCATATATATCTAACTAAGCAAAATAATAACATTTCATTGAACGATTTCTATTATGTAGGGTTTAGATTTAGCTTTCGGGTTAAGAGTTTAGGTAGCTTTAAGGTTTAGAGTTCAGGGTTTAGGTTTAGGTTTAGCTTTGGAGTTTCGGGTTTAGGTTTAGTTTTAGTGTTTAGTGTTTAGGGTTTAGGGTTAGCATTAGGGTTTAGGTTTAGCTTTAAGGTTAGCATTAGGGTTTGGGTTTAGCTTTAGGGTTTAGGTTTATCTTTAGGGTTAGAATTTAGGGTTTATGATTTAGGTTTAGCTTTATGGTTTTGAGTTTAGGGTTTCGGTTAACTTTAGGGTTTAGCTTTCGCTTTAGGGTTTAAGGTTTAGAGTTCGAGGTTCACCTTTAGGGTTTAGGGGTTAGACTTTAGAGTTTAAGGTTTAGGGCTGAGTTTAGCTTTAAGGATTATAAAATGGGTAAAAATGAGAGTTTTGTTACTTATATTGGGTGTATTTGATATTATGTAATTTAGGTGGGTATATTTGCAATTTTAAATATTAATAGGGGTATATATGATAATGTCTTTTTGGGTTATTATGGTTGGAGATTGTCTTGAAATTTCACCATCTCATAAAACCCGTGAAATTGCGGGTCTTTAACTAGTTTTTATTAAAAGCTAGATTGCACCAAAGGAGGTACTTGTATTGTGCATTGAAACCGGTTATGATTACTTACTTGCCTTAAAGTGAGTTCAACTTGCATTTTTTGAGAGCCGGTCCCCAAAATTTAAGGACTCCGAATGAGGTGAAAAAAAGAGTCCTTATACCCTACAAATAATATAAACTATTTAAAAAAAAAAAACTTTTTCGGTTTTGCTAGAATCCTAGTGAACATTGATTTCTTTTACTTTTTGGGCATTTAATTGTTGTCTTTAGACATATTGTGCTTTGACTTCGCTGCTTCAGGCGTTTTCCTAGTTCCCCTAATTCTCAAATCTCCAATTATGGCTGTATATATAAAAAAAAATTGGGCCCCCGAAAATCCAGGGCATTGAATGGTTGATCACTTTGTTTCCCCTCCGGGCCTTCCCTACTTTGTTGTATATACTTATAAATGTATGTGTGATTCTTCACCCATAGTTTTGAGATTCGTTGCCTATAGGGATGGCGATAGGCGAGAAAAAACTCGTGACTTGCGGGTACCCGATCGGCGATGGGCTAATAAAATCATTAAATCTTATCCGTGAACACAAGCACGAATAAATAAGTATACCCGTCGACGGGTCGCGGATATATACTACTCGTCACGTGTAAAACCCTATCCGCTAATCCATGAGACTTTTTTTTTTAAATTACCCGCGAGTTTACAAATACAATAAAAAAATTTTAAAGTAACTTTTACTTGTAATGTAATACAATGATTAAATATATAATATTACATATAAGTAAAAAACTTAATTTTCACGTCCTTTTATATGTAGCTTGTACATGTGATTTATAATTAACAAAATTATTTGGTTTTTTGTTTTATCTAAGTTGTATATTTTTATTACCCGCGGGTCGCAGGTATCCGTGGGTTACGGCCATGGGTGAAACCTTTTTACTCGCGGTCGGGTAATGGGTCTCAATGAGACAAAAAATAACCTGATGGGCAGGTCGCAGATATATAGGATCCGCGCCCATCGCCCTCGGGCGCCATCCCTAGTTGTCCATAGTGGGTCGTTTTGTGTTCGATTACGTTTTACCGATCGATCATTTTAATGGATTAGATATTCTCATTTATGATAATTTGTTACTCATTTTCAATCAGCCTTGTCACTAGTAGTTACGACATTTTGTGCGTCGTAAGTTTATAAAATTTCAATAATTTTACATAATGGGTATTTGGTAAAACTAACTAATAAGTAGAGCTAAAACTTATACTAGCACATTATATTTGGTAATTGGTAAAGCTAATTAACAACTTGAGCTAGAAACCTATGACATAAAAATTTCTAATATATATAGCAGCTAAAGTAAATAGGTCGGTGGGAACAGTGTTTTGTTGACGGCATGCAGACGTTAGCATGACGTCAGCTATTTTGTCATTTAGCATTTTTTCTTTCAAATAAATTTTGTTCTTTCGGCCTAGTATTCTGGCTTAATAAAATGGGCTACCCGACCTCCATCTAGTTATATATGTATATATGGGTGAAAATTGAAACTTATTGTGAAATTTGTGCTTTTCGCTAATTGACAACTTGAGCTAGAAACATATAACGAATAATTATACACAAGGTTGCAAATTTTTCTATTCGGGGATTAATCGGTGGGGACTTTGGAAGGAGTAACTGAAAATTCGGAGATTAATCGAGGATTAATCAGATAGTACTTTATACATTTATATTTAAATATTAAATTTCAAAAATTATAGGTGTAAATATATAAGAAAACCATAAAAATAACATAAACTGTAACATAATTGTCTAAAAGTATTCATTTTGTTCAATAACTCTAAAATTCTAGTTTAAATTAATGTTAAAATGTTGACCAATTTTAACTTTGGCCGACTTTGATTACTAAATTCAATTTTAACTAATCAATCGACGTTGACCGATTAATTAAATAGATTTTGAAGAATCGAAAAGGACTGCTCTTAAAAATGATTAATTGGAAATTAATCGGATATTAAATGGGTTTTTTACAATAGTGATTATCCATATGGGTAAAAAACGAAATTTGTACTTTTTGTTAAATTAATACTCCATACCCTTTTTTCCCCTAAAATCTGGAATTAAATTTATGGATTTTGCTAGCGACAGTATTTACAACTGTCGTTAACAAACATTATATGATTGTACATGACGGCTATCAATCACTTTTTAACTGACGATTATCAAATTGTACAATAATATAATGCACGTTAATGACGGTCTTAAAGGCTATCGTTAGCAAAGTTCTAAATTTAAATATATGAATATGTAATCGATTAAACGTTGAAAGACCGTGAACAAAGTAGAAGGACGTGTTACACCATTTCCTCCTCTTCTGATGTCGCACCCCCAAAAAGGGACCAGGGGTAATTGTGACTCATCATATCATAACATAAGAGTAAATACGAGAACAACTCTAAATGAGGCATTTTAAAATAACATTAAATGAGTTTTGCAGCGAAAAAATAAATCATTGTTTACATCAATATAAAATAAATGTAAATGTGATGTTTATTAAAAGAAATAATGAATGCAGACTCCAAGCAGACAGCAAGCAATCATCATGTAGCAAACAGCTAGTTACCAGAGACAAAACATGCTTAAAATGTCAATACAAAGGTTGAGTGAATCTCATAGGTTTATAAATAATAACCAAGTTTTTAGACCACAAGATTTAGTAAAAAAATGTTGATATAAACATATCAAATAAAGATGTCATGAGCGTATAATATCGAAGCTAAACAAGTTACCCCGTGACACTTAGAATTCATGTCGGTAATCATTATCATGTAACCAATTGACCATAGATCAACGGATAGAGACGTCGCTTTCAATAGGCCTATTCACAATAACTAAGCTTGCATAATAATAATAATAGCAATTGACGATATTATGGTGGGGATTTAGCATGTGTAAAAACATGTAATAAGAATACTCATGTAGGTTGCATATAGTTTGAGTACTTGTATCTAAAGTGTAAAACAGTTGAAAACGTAGCATGTGTCTCACCCCAAGTTAATAAAATTTAATAAAGAAAAAGCGGCTATAAAATGCACATTAAAATAGCACAGCGAAGAGTTATTACGCAAAAGTAATAAGAGCAAAGTATAGCAGACCGGGATCTTACCCTAGAGATATAAAGTTTCGTCATTAGTTGTCCTCCAACCGACATTAAAAGTTCATAACTTAACTTATGAGTTGATTTATTGATGTTTGTGTGTCCACTATAATCAGGGTTAAGTGTTAAACAACTTGTAACAAACCTCGGTGCTATCAAGCAAGTCAAGGGATGGTCATATGTTACCGGGGGCCAGGATTCTTTTAGTTTGACTATAATCTTTTAGTTTGACTATAATTCACAACCTTTCGTAAACCACAACCATATCCCAAATGGCAACCTAGATACCATCCAAACGTGACCGTAAGTAGCGGTGAAATTTATATAAGTTATATGTTATCTTGTTGTGATTATAGTTTTCACTAGTTCATACATAATATGTATTGTGTGAATAGGAATACAACACGAATAAACGTTACTTGTATATAATATAAGTCCACATTATATATTATATATTAATTGTTCGTATAGTTGTAAGTATTATTATACGTGTTTAATTATTGTTTCATTAATATAATAAATATATATTAATTGTTTTAGTTATTTTTGTATTTATGTAATATATATATATATATATATATGTATATGTATATATATATATATATATATATATATATATATATATATATATATATATATTCAAAAAATATAAAATACATATTGTAAGTAACTAGAGGGAGGGGGGTGAATAATTACTTAATACGTTTTTAACATTTTTTCGATTGATCACCAAATTCGATTAACTTTGATCAACCAATTCAACTCAAACTTGATGTGTGTGGTGTATATGTTCAAAATGATAAATGAAGTAATGTAAAGAACATAGACACAAGGATTTATAGTGGTTCGGGTGGATGTTAACTAATCCACTGTAAGATCCTGTTTTTTCAGCTAAGTGGGACGCTGTCCAGGACAGAGGACGCTATCCAACAGTGAAGGACTGGACGTCGTCCAGCATATTGGACGCCGTCCAGATGAACTGGCAGACCAGCTATTTTATTTTAAGTCTTTCAAAAGGGCTTTTTGGTAAATTCACACTTGGGATGAGTTTAAGGCCACAAGATTAGTTAGTGGGAAGTCATAATTCCATTATCACCAACCTCATCTTTTCCACTTCAATACTAGAGAGAGAAACACTTTTAAGTGTGAGAGAGAGCTCAAACAAGGAGGAAGAAGCTTGTTTCGGGTCAAAGTGCGTGTTTTAAAGTTGTTCATCTACTCCCTAGCTACGTTTTGATTGTAGTGGTAAGTCTTAACCTTGAATTCCTTACGTTAATTGTTTAAGGGTTAGGGTTTGGGTAGGTGATGAACTTAAAACCCATTTGCTTGTAATTTGGGGGTTTTGGGTAAGTTTGGGTCATGAGGACTCAAAGATGATTAACTTAGGGTTTTGAAATGTTAAATGTGTGACGACCCGAAAATTTCCGAACAAATTTAAACTTTAATCTTTATATATTCTCGACACGATAAGCAAAGTCTGTAATGAGGAGTCTCAAAAGTTTTAGAAAACTATATTCATGTAATTAATAACCTTTAGCTATTCCTGACGATTCACGAACAATTGCTTGTAAATAAATATGTACATATATATATATATATATATATATATATATATATATATATATATATATATATATATATATATATATATATATATATATATATATATATATATATATATATAAATGTAAATACATATAATGATTTGAAATTATAAGTTATAATTTAATCATTAGAATTAAATATGAAGAATAATATATAAGATAATAAATTTGTAAGTTAAAATGAATCTATATATATGTATTCAATACATAAGTATTATTATTATATATATATATATATATATATATATATATTGTAATTAATAAATATTAAAGTTTCAATATGTTATAATATAATTACTAAATTGTATTATATTAAAATTTAATTACAAGTTGGAATGTAATTGTTATATTATCAATACTTTCATTATTATTATTATTATTATTATTTATAAAATTTGATATGTAAAATTTGTTATATTATTATTAGTATTATTATAATTATTGTTATCATTATTGTTATTATCAATATTACCATATAATTATTATTATACCTATTCTTAAAATTTTAAATTTTATTATCATTAACAAGTAGTATATTTATCATTATTATAATTAGATTATTTATCAATAATTATTATTAATATTATTATTATTAATTGTATTTATATTTATAACAAATGTAATCGTTATATAATCACATGTATTTGTTATACATCACTATCCATCTGAATTCGTTTTCCTGTGTTCTTGTACAAAGAAGAAGTGAATATGTGAGCTGGAAAGTGTAGTAAATGATTAAATTGATGTTTGTTACACATCTATTTCAATCTCAATTCTCATATGTATATACGTAACCCCACAATTGAAATAATCGACCATATGCATCCATTTCTTACTCCTTTTTCTGTTACCTATCTATATCAATCATAATCTATCGATCTTTGTAAATCTTTTTATATATAGATACAACCTATACTCATGAAACACAAAAACCAATTTTTCTTCTCCGTTGAACTAATCACCTATCCACCACGTACCATCTCCCTTCAATCGCTATGAACACCATCCATTGTTTGAACCACCATGAGTTACCACCTTCGTATTTAAAGATCTTCGACAACACTACCATAAACCCACCAGAAACAAACACATATACATCACCACACAAACACCTTGATGATAATTGTTACTACGGTTGCAGCCTCCAACCACCACCCCACCAAACTTTCACGACAACTACCAAACTGCATCCTTTTTACTGCTGTAAACCACCAAAGTCGACTGCTACAGCTGCTACTACGCTGTTACCTTCTGTTTTCCTACTAACCAAACAACAACCAGGCACCACCTTTCTTCCTTTTTTCTTTTTCTGTTTAAGTGTCGTAAACACCCCAAACCACCCTCAAGATTTTTCATGTTCGGTTAAGGAATGATTCGAACAACAGGCTGTTTACTAGCCACTAAGGTTACGGATTTTCTTTTTCTGTTTTTCCTTCTAACTGCAACCTCACTCTCTATAATTATCTCTTCTCTCTATGATTTTTGATCTTGAACCAAAATCACCATCATTAAACTTCTAGACTTTGCTAATCGCATAGTATCTTTATGCTGTATACAAATTGTCGGCCAGCGCCAAAGTTGCTGTACACTTTCTAATATGAACAAAGGAAATAATTGATGATTAATAAAGTTATGTTCTATTTAAATCACCAAATACCCCACTCCTTTTATTCCTGTCGAGCTTCTTGAGGAGAACCAACAACCTTTTTCTTTTTTATTTGACTTATTAAAATTACAATTTGGTCATCCATCGCTAATTGAACTTACGAGGCAACCTGGACATGTTCTAGTTATTTGGGCCGTGTATTTAATCTTATGTTGGGCCGTGAGTTGACATTGGGTCGAGATCCAAGTTCTTTTCTTTTCTGTTGGGCTGAAATGATTCAGTTTCCTGGTGGGCTGCTGCAGCCCAGTTAGCATATCAAACCATTTTTTTTTCTATCAACCGAATGCTGCAACAATTGTTGAGATAGCCCATAACCCATTATTGTTTCTGTTTTGATACATAACCAAACCAAACACCCTCTTATCACTGCTACACTACCACTTATTTTCTGATTATTACTACTTTTGTTTTATTCAAGAAAACATTAAAACCACAAAATGATACAATGATACAGTAACGTGATTAAAGATTACACGATTCGTGTAATTTTCCAAAAACAATACGCGGTTCATGTAACATTCTACGCGATTTGCTTAATTCGAAAATGAAGATGATTAAACTACCACTGTACGTGTCTGTTTTCTGTTCTTACCTTTCGAACCATTTCTGCTACTGTTCGAGCAATATGGAAATGGATGGTCACGATAGGAGTGATGATGGCTATGATGGTATTCGATGACGATGGTATACAGTGTATATGAGTCATTAAGTGGTGATGAAGTGAATCGAAAATAATGATAAATGATATTCGGTATTATTATGATGTTGGTAATGACGATGATAAGATGAGATATTGAATGATTAAAAAGAAACCTTTTTGTAGAAGAAGAATGAGAAACAGAAAAGGCGGGTTTAATATAATTAAGGTGTGATTTTAATCAGAAAAATAGAAATAGATGGAAGGTTAATGGTGTTATAGGGTTAGCGGGAGGTCGCGGGTTCAAACACGGACTTGTGCAATTTTTTTATGACTACTTCTTGAGGTAGTTTACTTATTACTTAATATTATTATTAATATTGTTATTATTAATTATTAGTGTTATTAGATTAGTACAAATATTAAAAATATAATTATTAGTATCATTCATACAATTAATATAATTATCATTATTGTTAGTATTAGTAATATCCTTATTATTATTATGAATATCATTATTAGAAATATTGTTATCATTATTATTAGTAGTATTAACATTACTTTTATGATTATTTATAACATTATTATTATTATTAACATTATTACTATTACTACAAATAAAATGACTAACGTTATTAACAAAATTATTACTTTCATTATCATTACTAAATCTAATTATTATTATTATTATTAATATCATTATTTTAGTATTATTATAATTATTATTTTAACAAACATTCAATATTTTTATAAAAATATAATTATTATATATATATATATATATATATATATATATATATATATATATATATATATATATATATATATATATATATATATATATATATATATATATATCATACTACATACTAAGATGTTATTCTTACTTAAGTTACATATAATATATAAATATATTTTAATATGATCATATATTTAAATTTTAATACATTATATATATTTTAAATTAAAACACTTTAATATGAATATAATATGTAAATATTAAGGATTTATTTAAAATATATAAATAGATATAATTAAGTTATTTATTAATAAATAGTAATACATAAACTTGTTTGAATATTATTATATGTTTTAATATATATAAATGATATAGGTTCGTGAATCCGAGGCCAACTCTGCATTGTTCAGTATCGTCGTATGAATATTTTTACTACAAAATATTGTAGAGTGAGTTTTATTACTCCCCTTTTAAATGCTTTTGCAATATATATTTTTGAGACTGAGAATACATGCGCTTTTATGAATGTTTTACGAAATAGACACAAGTAATCGAAACTACATTATATGGTTGAATGATCGAAGCCGAATATGCCCCTTTTTGCTTGGTAGCCTAAGAATTAGGGAACATCACTAATTTTGAGAATTAGTGCACGCCTAATTGACGTGAATCCTAAAGATAGATCTATTGGGCCTAACGAACCCCATCCAAAGTACCGGATGCTTTAGTACTTCGAATTAGTTTTTTTATCATGTCTGATGGATTTTTCGGAATGATAGGGGATATTCTTATATGCATCTTGTTAATGTCGGTTACCAGGTGTTCATTCCATATGAATGAATTTTGTCTGTATGCATGGGACGTATATTTATGAGAAATAGAAATGAAAATCTTATGGTCTATTAAAATGATGAAAATGATCGATTATGATAAACTAATGAACTCACCAATCTTTTGGTTGACACTTTAAAGCATGTTTATTCTCAGGTATTAAGGAAATCTTCCGTTGTGCATTTGCTCATTTCAGAGATATTACTTGGAGTCATTCATGACATATTTCAAAAGACGTTGCATTCGAGTCGTTGAGTTCATCAAGATTATTACTAAGTCAACTATAGTTGGATATATTATGAAATCGTATGCATGTCGTCAGCTTCCGATGTAATGAAAGTTTGTCTTTTTAAAAACGAATGCAATGTTTGTAAAATGTATCATATAGAGGTCAAATACCTCGCGATGTAATCATATGTTATTGTATTCGTTCTTATGGATTAGGATGGGTCTTTACATGTGGTATCAGAGCGGTGGTCTTAGCGAACCAGGCCTTGCATTAGTGTGTCTAACTGATAGTTGTTTAGATGCATTAGTGAGTCTGGTCTTCGACCGTGTCTGCGTGTCAAAAGTTTTGCGTATCATTTAGTGTCAAAAATTACCTGCTTATCATTCTTAGAGAATCATTTGCTTATCATTCTTAGTCTAGACACATCTTACTGCATTGATTGCATGAATAGTATATAGACAATATTCATATCTTAGCGTATCTGTTACTGTAAACTTTGCCTGACATATTCCGTAAATTCCTCCGTATTCTACGAAATCTTTTGTTCTATATAAATAGATATTGTATGTAATTAGAATACCCTCCGATAGCCGAAAATCATTTCATATCAAAAAATCCTTAATTCAATCGTACGAAAATGAAACTCGTCACTAGTTCAAGTCCCTCGGATTCCGATATGGATTTTCACTCGAACTCCGAAGACAGTGTAACCAGAATGAATCAACCAATCAGCCACCCCAATTCATCTGATGGGTTCGTAGTCTACTTAATCAATGGAGACAAGAAAAAGGAGATTCCTTCTACCAATCGAATTCACCTCTTGGCAAGGAACCTAAAGCACTTACCGACGAACCCATTCGAAACACCATTTTCACACTCATTTCTAGAATATCTCATCATGATTATATTCTATCTAAAATTCTAAACTTTATTCATTCACTCGTTCCGACCGACAATCATCCCGGAATAATATAAGAAGTCAACGAACTTCGCGCTCGAATAATCAATTTGGAGAATATGGTGCAAAATTTACCAGCTACAGCAACATCATCGACACCAACAGTACCATCAATAAACAGCACCAGTACCATCAACAATCCATGCCTCAACATCTCATTCTGTACTTCGAGTATAATCATCGTTCTATGTATCGCTCTACATCATTTATCTTCGTTCGACATGGCGATTATATAATCCTTAATGTTTTAGAGATTATATATTCTCGTTCTAACGGTAAATCAAATGAGTTTAATATCATATTGACTCATTAAATTCATGATTACATCTAAAGAAAATATATATGTATATATTGTTTCATAAAGATTGTAATTAAAAATTCTTTTGTACAAACTGTTAATGGTGAAAATATTTTAACGGGTAGGTAATACCC